>NC_141540.1:16957500-17235000 GCF_021556685.1 Rattus norvegicus | reverse complement strand
GTAGATAAACCTTGAGTTTGTCAGGACTCGGTTTTTTAAGTAGTTAAAGCCTGACAAAGTTAACAGAAAGCATGCCTTCATTAAACATAAAGTTTTATTTTTAAGTTGGTTTTGTAACTGTTACCACGAACAAATCAATATCTTAAGAGAACCTCATTGATTAACCAGAGAGCTAGATTTTGGTTGTACATTAGCCTACTAAATTTTGACCTCAGGAATTTTAATGACCCGCATTCACCATAATTGCTATCTTTAAAGAAAATCCTTTTCAGTCTGGCAGTGGTGGCACTCGCCTTTACTTGGGAGACAGATCTCAGAGTTCCAAGTCAGCCTGGTCCACAAAGTGAATTTCAGGATAGCCAAGCTACACAGAGAAACCCTGTCTTGAAAAACAGAACAACAAATAAAAAAAACCAAAAAAAAAAAACCCCAAAAGACAAATATCCTTTTCTACAACCCCTAAGCAACTTGCTCAGATCTCACATTTCTCTCTTCCACTAAACTCGTTTTTTGCATGTTGTTTGTTTGTTTTGGCTTTATTTCTTGATATCATGAGCCCTGCAATATAACAAGCAAACGTATCAGTCTCTTAAGAGAATATACCATCAAAGTTACATTTATGACATCATAGAACAGACTAAGATTGCTCATGCACACTTTACTGAGCTATAAATTCCTATCTGTGCAAGACAGAAACGTACTTCATTGCTGCTTAGATTTTTTTTTAAACTCCGTTTTCCACATTTCCCTTTGTTTCACTAATGTCTGAGGGTTACAGGATCTTACATTCCAGCAGAGGCTGGCAAGCTAGCAAAGCCTTCAGTGATCCTGGGTAGGGAACTACATTGTATAAATAAGAAGGCATAAGACAGGGGACCAAAATCTATGCCAACCCTGTAGTAACAGTGCCAGCTACAAAAGGCATCTGTTACCCTGAAAACTGGGAGAGAGCAAATAGCTGATTTTTTATCAAATAATTATAAGGTAGCGACAGTAAATCTACCACTCATTCACAGTTAAGATCTTTAAGGCCAGATGGAATTTTGTTGCAAACTGTTATAGATACATAGTGATACATAAAAACAATCACATTAGGATTGGTGAGATGGCTCTACAACTAAAAGCACTTACTGGGCAAGCCTGATGACCTAGTTCACTCTCTGGAGCCCACTAAGGGGAAAACCACAGAAGTGACTGTGCAAACTTGTCTTCCGCGGGCGGGCGCGCGCGCGCGCGCGCGCGCACACACACACACACACACACACACACACACACACACACACAAAATAAAGAAAATAAAATTTCAAAACAATTCCATTAATTCAGAGTGCCCTCTTAAATGGAAACAAGGTAGGATACGTAAAGTAATATCTTTCCCTAGTTTTCAGATCATTGGCTAAAAACCATAATTTTAAAACAGTGATAATTAGAGAAACATCTATTGGCCTCTACAACCCCACCCCAAAATGTAATGCATACAGTGGCCAAAAGTTTTATAGTAATATATCATTTTCTTTTTCTTATCAGATAGTAAACTTAATCAGGACACTTATCAGGATCTCTCTCCCTAAGTGGCGGTCACACAGGAATGGAATATCTTACACCCATTATATCATACCATCCTAACAGACAAAATTGGGAACTAGATCAAAACAACACAACAGTACCTTTAACCGGCTGCCTCATGTGCCAAATCCCAGCAGGAAGAAAAACCTGCGCTACAACACGTTTTGAAAGCAGAGACCAAGCTGGGCAGTGGTGGGCGCACACCTTTAATTCCAGCACTCTGAATGCAGAGGCAGGCAGATTTCTGAATTCGAGGCCAGCCTAGTCTATCTACAGAGTGAGTTCTCAGATAGCCAAGGTTACACAGAGAAGCCCTATCTCCAAAAATCAACCAATCAAACAAACAAACAAACAAACAAACAAAAACAACAAAACCCAGAAGCCAAACAAGTTGTAACCCAGGAACAAAACTGGAAGAACTTCAAGTTAACTATTGAAAGTGATAAGGAGTGTCAGGAGCTGGGACAGTGAAAATCTTCAAGTGAGTGTAGGATTTCTAGTCTACGCAGTCTTTAAGACTCCTTGGTAAGTCTGTGACTAACTGGAGAATCTGAAAGGCATTCAGGCAGAGGTAACGGAGAGCTAACCAGAATACTGAGATTCATACTGCCTTCAATGAGAATGCCAATGATAAGAGATTAGAGAGACCCTGGAATCTGAGAAGACAGAGTTCTAACATTCTAAAACAACAACAGCTGCCTTACATCTCGTCTCCAACCAGCACATTTATAGCTGAGGGGTGGGCAGGGAAGATGATGGCGGAGGAACAGAAGACTGGTATCCAGCCTTTCCCCTTTGGCAATATAGGCAGCCTCATCCCTGAGGTTCATAGTATTGTTACTGCTCTCCTTACTACATCCTATGCTTCTCCATTTGTACAGCAGGGTTCAAACATTCTCTCAGATGTGTCAAGTGCTTATGACCAAGGACTCCCTTATCCTCAAAAATATCACAGAGCGCTGTCCCCATATGAGCACCAACTAGATCTTCTTCTGCCTCCTGCAGCCCCAGACTCAATGAGACACAGCTGGACCCATCTAGGCTACAGTGGAGATCCCCTGTGATTCTGTGCACACCCTCTTCCTCCAAAATCACCCTTCTGCTTGGAGTCCCACTATTTAAACTTTTAGAACAGCGAATGATGGGGAGTCCTTCACATGTCATGTCATGTGCTTTCCTCAGCCTCAGGCTCCTCACTCATTAAGTTTCCGTCTTGCCAGAATGCTGTTGTATGTGACAGGAGATAGACAATGTCTGGGATATTATCTATGTCACATTTGGGACATCAAATGGACCATATTTAAATCCTGTCTGAGTTATATCTGAAGGGCACAATTTGATCATGCCAGACTGCCAAATGTTTATGTCAAGGAAGACCATGTGCGCTGTGGCCATGACAGGTCATGATAACGTATGTCATCAGGTGAAATCAGAGAGTTGCAACAGACACTGTATCCTAGGTCTCTGGGAAGGCCTGTAGAGTATTCTGCTGGGTTCAAATGTGGAAGATGTGTTAGACAAAGTAGGATCCACGTGAAGGCATGATGGGGTATGTGTATAGTCTTTTCTCTACCTGCCGGGGCAGCCTGGTCTGGTCCTTTTCAGTTTCCCTCTTTCTCCCTGCTTTCTCTGTCCTTGTCCTCTTCTTGTCATGCTGAGTTTGGAGGGGGGACTGCACAGCCCTGGCTGAGGGTCCCTATCTCTCCTAAACTCCATTGCCTTCCTTTCCCATGGCTCCTGATTGTCCTCCTGTGTGTCAGCTGCTGTTGCACCCAAGGAAATGACCCTCTATGGCTTCCTGAAGCCCTGGCTGGGTAAGTGTTTGAAAGTGAGGGCCTTCGGACTCCCTTGAGGGTTAAGGGAAGGCACTACCCTTGCCTATTGTCATGGCTGCCCTCCCAGGGGATGGGCTCCTGATGAGCGCTGGTGAGAAGTGGAACCACCACCGACGCCTGCTGACACCCGCCTTCCACTTTGACATCCTGAAGTCCTACGTGAAGATTTTTAACAAGAGCGTGAACACCATGCATGTGAGTGTCTGGAACACATGGCCCCTTGTAGAAAGGGATGTGGTTTCAGATGTATTCTGCAGGTGTGGGTCTGCTAAGATACCTTTGGGGTCACAGGTTTCCCTCTCCAAGCCCCTGTCTGTCTGTCTGTCTGTCTGTCTGCCTGCCTGCCTGCCTGCCTGCCTGCCTGTCACTTTTTGGTTTTTTTTGAGATAGTGTTTCTCTGTGTAGCCCTGTCTGTCCTTGAACTTGCTTTGTAGACCAGGTTGGCTCAAACTCAGAGATCTACCTGCTTCTGCCTCCCAAGTGCTACTATTAAAGTGTGCGCCACCACCAGCAGCAATTTTCTAACTGAGAAGTGGGAATAATAATCTATACATAGGCGTAGAAGAGGTGACACCGTGGAGTCATGCTCCTAGCAGACAGAGGGGGCTCAGAAGGATCTGTTTCTGTTCTTGGTGGCAGAAGCTTCGGAAAGTCAGCACACATCAACGTTATCTGTTGCACAGTACCTGTCCACACACCACACCACTTACAACACACTGGCTCTGCATGGTGGGTGGTACCTTTGACCCCAGCACTTGTCAGCTGAAGCAGAAGTACAGTGTGAGTTCATGTCTACACAACAAGACCCTGTCTCAAACAAACAAGATCTCGGGTGTAGCTCAATGCTAGAGAAGCTGCTTAGCACGCACAAGCCCTGGCTCCGATTCCACAACTAAAGGCAAAAGAAAGGGGGTTGTTTTTGCTGTTGTTGTTGTTGTTGTTGTTTTGTTTTGTTTTGTTTTTTGTCCTGGAACTCACTATGACACAGTGACTATGTAGACCAGGCTGGCCTCTAACTCAGAGAGATCCTCCTGTCCCTGTTGAGATTAAAGGCATTCAACACCACAAATAGCTAAGAAAAGTTGTTTTTCAAAAAGAAAAGAATAACATCACTGGCCTTGGTGGGCCAGCTAGATCCATCCTGGCTTTTTATCCTCCTTGAGAGAGTTTGGGTTTCCTAGCATGGAAAGACTGGGGAGAGAAAGAGAGAGAGAGGGAGAGAGCAAGGGGGAGGGGAGAGGGAGAGGGAGGGAGGGGGAGGGAGGGAGCAGAAAAACAGCCTTTCCAAGTTTGGCTTCAGAAATAGCACACTATTATGTCTATACTCCTTAGGTCAGAACAAATAAGTCTCTAGTTCATCTCAGATTCACATCATGGAGAAACAGGCCTACCTCCCAATGGAGAGAGCTGCAAAGGCTCATTGAAAAGCCTGGGGATAGAGGAAGTGTGGACAACTGTATCACTATTCTAACAGGGATAGTAAAGACACCAGACTTGTACTGATCTGCTACTATAGGCAGAGATATTATGATGATTCTACGATATAAATTGTCTGTTGTAATTTCCACACTGCTCTAAGACAGAGATGACTGTGACTTCTAGATTATGGATTGTGAAACTGAGGGCCAGAGAGGTCAGGGAGTGTGTCAAAATTCACCAGCAGTAAGAGAGTATACGTAGTGAAGCAAATATTTAAGTATGGCTGTGGAGCAAATAAAATCAGAACAACTTAATTATTACTATAGGTTTAAGAGGTGGGACTGAGTAGAAGACAGTGAGCTGAACAGACCTGCATTGCCTGATAACACCTCTGTGCTCACCCATGACCGCCCTACCCTGGGTGCAGTGCTTGGGGCAGAGCACCAGAAGGTTGCCTCTGAGCAGGGTAAACGACTATTCGTTTGGACTTATGCAGTGGTGCAAGGAAACCAGATTCAGCCCAATCTCATACCACTTCTCTGGCCAGGCCAAGTGGCAGCGTCTGACTGCCAAGGGCAGTGCCCGTCTGGACATGTTCGAGCACATCAGCCTGATGACCTTGGACAGCCTGCAAAAATGCATCTTCAGCTTCGACAGCAACTGTCAGGAGTGAGTCTCTCTCTGTCTTTCCCTGGGAACTTGAGCCCTGGACCATGGGAGGAGGTGGGTGAGACTGCGACTGACCAGAAGGAGAACGGGTGGGCTATAACTGAGAGTTAATGACAGTGAGAGGAGAACGTGTGGTCCTTCCTGGGAGGTGGATTGTGGGAATAGTAGATGAGTAGTATCATTAACAGGCAGTTTGAACGATGTCTTGGAAATGAGGTTAAGGTGGGTATTAGTTGTGTGTGTGTGTGTGTGTGTGTGTGTGTGTGTGTGTGTGTGTGTTTTCCTGTTGAGAAAAAATATCTGAGCAAAACAGCTTAAGGGAGAAGAGATTTGTTTGAGCTCCTGGTGACAGAGGTTTCAGTCTACGAGGAAGGGTGTGGCAGGGCACCTTCACCATAATGACAAAGAAGTAAAGGTTGCCTGTGCTTGCAACCAACCTTTTGCCTCCTTCCCATGTTGTCTACATGAATCCCCACCCAATGCAATATGCCTGGTAGGCCTTTACCCACTCAGAGAGTCTTCTCTGAGATAACCCTCTAGACACAAACAGACATATGCTTCACTGAACACCTAGGTGTGTTGTGAGCCAGTCAAGATGATAATCAACATTGACTGCCACCAATCCCAGTAGAAGGGGACTTGGGCACCTGGTCCCACCCATAGCCAAAGAGCTATTTCAGTTGGTGCCTATGAGAAAGGGAAAATCGGTTTTCTTCACTGGAGTGACACTGGGCACAGCTACCACACCAAGGAAGGACGCATGCTCCAGAGTAGAAGGTCAGCATAGGTAGGGCTCTATTTTTGTGCCTGTGTGTCCTTTTCTTTCATTTGGGCTTTTTTTTTTAAGAGAGAAAAAAACACAGAGTTGTATGAGTGGGGAGGTTCAACAAGATATTAGAGGAAGGGAAAGAGTATGATCAAAAATGAAAATAATTTTTAAAATATTATGCATTGCCAGGTGGTGATGGTATGTGCCTTTAATTCCCCAGCACTCAGGAGGCAGGCGGATCTCTGAGTTGAAGGCCAGCATGGTCTACAAAAAGAGTTCCAGGATATCGAAGGCTGTAGAGAAACCTTGTCTCGAAAAAAAACCACGGGACTTTTCGTTTTTAGAAAAGGTCTCACTCACTATATAGCCCAGGCAGGCAGACGGTTCACAGTCCACCCTGCTGCCTCCCTCTCCTAGTGTTGACTTTGTAGCGTGAGCACCATGTCCACCTGGCTGTGAAGGCTGTTGAACAATCAGCCAGAGGATGTGGACTTCCTCTTGAGCTTCAGGGCAGCCATAGGTAGTTAAGAAGATAAGAGTTCAAGTCAGACTTGAATTTGGATACCAACTTTTTAGAGGGCAGACAGACAGCATAGGATCCAGAGAGCGAAAGAGCTGAGCACAATGCCCAAAGTAGGGCACATCTGCAACAAATCAAGGAGGAACCGCAGAAGCAGATTTTTGAGTGAAAGAAAAATTAAAAACAGTGCCCATGTCCACCTGGAATCAGGGCTCATAAGGAGTGAGAGAGGCAGAGAGAAGTACGCTCGGAGGGCACTTTGGGTGGGTGGAGTGTCTCAGCCCTGCATCTCTGCCTGGGGGATGTTCTGGGGTTTTGTATGTGCTAAGACTCTGCTTTCTCTCCGGCTTGCCTTACAGGTCTAACAGTGAATACATAGCTGCGATCCTGGAACTCAGCTCCCTCATAGTGAAACGGCAACGCCAGCCCTTCCTGTACCTGGACTTCCTGTATTACCTCACTGCTGATGGGCGGCGCTTCCGCAAGGCCTGCGACGTGGTGCACAACTTCACAGATGCTGTCATCAGGGAGAGACGCAGCACCCTCAATACCCAGGGCGTTGATGAATTCCTAAAGGCCAGGGCTAAGACTAAAACTTTAGACTTTATTGATGTTCTCTTGCTGGCCAAGGTGGGTTTTTCCGGGATCCAAGTTGCATGGATCTCAACGTTCAACATTAGATAGAAGTTAAGTTTCATCTAAGAGTTCTAGGGAGGCATAGTGGTGATTGTGAAATGAAGGGTCAGGTTAGAGATAAGTTTTAGATGTGGCTCTGCTGAATGCTGTGTAGAAGAAACAAAGAATAGCAGAAACCAAGGAGAAAACTGTGAGGCGGGCCCTGAGGATAATATGGGAGACCCTGTGTGAGCGGTGGGTGTCAGAACTTGTCGAAAGACAGACTCAGGAGTGCTCAGACACTGTATGAGTTGTGGTCTTGCTTTATGTACAGGATGAGCATGGGAAGGGGCTGTCGGATGTGGACATCCGAGCAGAGGCTGACACCTTCATGTTCGGAGGTGAGGGTCCCTGTGTAGAGCTAACAAAAGGGTGGGGAACTGTTAGTCCCCGGCTCATCTATTCGGGGACACCCAGGATCTCTCCATTCCTTCCATTCATCCCTTCCCCATCCTTCCTGGGGACCTCACTGTCCGGCCTGTGATGCTGAAGCAGCCCAGAGACACAAGCCTTCCTGTCTGTCCTCCAGGTCATGACACCACGGCCAGCGCACTCTCCTGGATCCTGTACAACCTGGCGAGGCACCCGGAATACCAGGAGCGCTGCCGGCAGGAGGTGCGGGAGCTGCTGAGGGACCGAGAGCCTGAGGAGATTGAATGGTGAGCCCAGGTCCTTGTGGTCTGTTCTGTGGCTTTTCTCCTTGGCTCTGCTCCCTAGACGGGGAAGAGAAGTTCTTTTTCCTCTGTCATTTCCTGATGCTCGTAAGAGCTGCGCTCAGAGGGAGATACCCAGTCTAGCCAGCAAGAGAAAGATTATATGCTTAGTGACACAGAGATCTCAAAGTCCATTTTTGTCACCACACTGACTGTCTAGGGGACATGAGCAAACTTTTATAAACCATCTGTATGCTCTGTAGACTGGGCAAACCTTCCTTCAGAGCTTCTTGAAAAATTAGTGACAGTATAAGGAGAGCAGATGGCACCAACACAAATTCAAAACTGCTCTCACCCCTTTGCTTTTCTGATTAAACTTGCATTTCCTCCCTGAGACCTGAGCTCCCCTTCATTTTCTCTCTTCTGTTCGATTTGCATCTTGCACTCGTGCTGGGGATTCACAAGGATCTCAATGGGTAAAAAGTCTATATCCCTTCATTCATGGAACAAGTCCACAGGGCCTACCTGGTCACACTTCTAAGTTCAAAGCCATCTCAAAGTGTAACACCCATCTCAAAATAAAGTGTTACCAGTTTCTGAAGTAAGATTGTTTCTGTAGTCTAGGCTGGCCTCAAATCAATTCCTCAACCCTGTTTTTGGGTGTCGGCATTATAAAACTGTGTTACCATGCCAGTTCCTAGATGCCTTTTTAAGTTGGCCAGTTTGTGATGGAATATTTCCTATCCTGCCCACACTGGTACCAGAGTGAGGGATTCAAGTGATCTCTGCTCCAGTCTACAGAACAGATGATATAAGCAGAGTCAGGGAAAAAGGAAAAGCCAAGCTGCTTAATGACACAGTGAACGGGACAGTCAGAGGGAGGCGTCTCTGCTATGCCAGGAGGAAAGCATGCCTGAGACAGTTTGACATGCTTAGGGGTGGGGGTGGTGGGGTAGGTAACATGCCCGGATGCTTGGGAAATAGATGTGTGCGGACCAGGGAGGCTTCCCACTGGGAATGTTTTGAACTGTTAAGAACTTGAGCTTTAGCCAGAGGTGTATTCCCTGAAGACCTTTGGAAGGCAATATCAGAAGGCGGAAGAGAGAGTGGGAAAGCCAGGTGTGGTGTGAATCTTGGCACAGGGGTGGGAGGTGGGGGTGGGGGTGAGGGGGTGGGGTGGGGGTAGGGGATGGGGATGGGGGGACTGCTGATTACATTTAGCACCCGGCAGCCTAGGCTACAAAGTAAAACTTGTCTCAAAGTGAACGTAAGAAAGATGTGTGATATGCTGTCTTTAGGACAGTTAGACCGTGGACAGAAATGGCTAGGCATTTGTAGGCTGTGCCTAGGGACTCCCTGGGGAGGATGGTTGGGGGAATGAAAACAACAAGGAGCCCGAAGATCACTAGCTGGAGGCTGGAGGCTGGAGGCTGGAGTGCATTGCTCGCCTTGCAGCTGGTGGGACAGCTTCTCCCTGGCCAGACAGCTTCTCCCTGCTTGCTTTCCTCTAGTCTCCTGGGAGACCTCTAGGTCCTTCAGTCAAATGGCCTTCTAGGCCTTTCCTCAGCAGTGTCTATCATACATACATGCGTGTAGTGCTTTGTTCCTTTACTCACATCGCGCCTAGCTGCTCCTTCTTTTGTGTTCTGTGTTGCATCCCACAATTATTCAGTTCGGATCTCTACTGAGGACATGCATAGAAATATTTTCAGTGAGAATAAATATTGCTGAATTGCCTCTTAGTATCTCTGTGCTGATTTACTGTCCAATGTGTAGTAGAACTAGGGATTCCTACTTCTACCTTTTGACTAACTGTATAGGATTTTGTTAAACGGACGTATCGTGACTTATCAAAACATTCCCACCTTGATGAACATTTGCCTAGCTTCTAATCTTTTCTCTCTTGAAATTTCATATTTATTCAGTGTGCATGCGTGCACCTGAGTGCTTGTGTGTATATGTGTGTGCACACACACGCACATGCACGAGTGCACACACACACACACATGCACACGTGCACCTGGACACACATGTACTATAGCGGATGTGTGAAACTCAGAAGACAATTTGTAGAATTTCTACCATGTGGGACCCAGGGATTAAACTGAAGTTGTCAGTCCTAGCGGCAGGTGTCTTTACCCTGTGAACCATTTTGTTGGTCCTCTAACCTTTCCTCTAACAAACACAAGGCAGGGGATAGCTGTGGACTTTGACCCTTGGTAACCCATAGAACCCATAGAACTACTTCTGTAGGACAAATTCCAGCACGAGGTGCCAGGGTTGAGAAGTGACTCAGCAGTTCACAGCACTTGCTGCTCTTGCAGAGGAGCAGAATTTGGACGCTAGCACCCACTTTAGGTGGCTCACGACCATGGGTGACTCCAGTTCCAGGGGATCTGATGGTGTCACTGGCCTCTGCAGGCACCTACACACACCACCACCACCTCCTCCTCCTCCTCCTCCTCCTCCTCCTCCTCCTCCTCCTCCTCCTCCTCCTCCACCACCACCACCACCTCCACCACCACCACCACCTCCACTACCACCACCACCACCACCACCTCCACCACCACCACCACCTCCACCACCACCACCACCTCCACCACCACCACCACCTCCACTACCACCACCACCACCACCACCACCTCCACCACCACCACCACCTCCACCACCACCACCACCTCCACCACCAGTACCACCTCCACCACCACCACCACCTCCACTACCACCACCACCACCACCTCCACCTCCACCACCACCACCACCACCTCCACCACCACCACCACCTCCACCACCACCACCTCCACCTCCTCCTCCACCACCACCACCACCACCTCCACCACCACCACCACCTCCACCACCACCACCACCTCCACTACCACCACCACCACCACCTCCACCTCCACCACCACCTCCACCACCACCACCACCTCCACTACCACCACCACCACCACCTCCACCACCACCACCACCACCACCACCACCTCCACCTCCTCCTCCACCACCACCACCACCTCCACCACCATCACCACCACCACCACCACCTCCACCACCACCACCACACCATAATAAATTTTAAAATATCATTCATTTTTTCTCAAAGGCTTTTTGATTCTGTAACTTAGGGGCTCTTGGGAAATCCCCCCTCCACACACAGACCCGGAGAGCACTCACTTCTTTGTGTCCTCATCAGTATTCATTGTAGAATGTGTTTACCAATCTGGAAAGTTGTGGCACACTCTGCTATATGAATTTGCGCCACCGTACAGACATGCTGAGCGTGGCGATCACCTTCTGATCTGCCATGTTTGTCTCTTCCTTTGACGTGTCAAATTACTCTGTTTTCCTACCTTTGGAATTTCTATTCTTTTCTTTCTTTTTTTCTGATATACAAGAACTCTTTTTTTAAAAAAATATCTTTTTTGTTTTTGTTTTTGGAGACACAGTCTCACTATGCAGACTGCCTGCCTCTGTGTGAGATTAAAAGCATGCACCAATACATCTAACAATGACTTAACTTTTAATTTTTATATATTTTCATGTGTGTGTGTGTGTGTCAAGATGTCTGCCATTCGTGTGTGTGCGTGGGGAGGGGGGTGTCACAGATGACTGAAGAGAGATTCCAGTCCCTTAGAATTTGAGTAATAGCTGGCCGGGAGCTGCTTACACACACACTGGGAATCAAATTCAGGTCCTCTAGAGGAGCTGTAAGTTAACCGCTGAGCCATCTCCAGTTTGAGAACTTTTAAAAATATGGTGTGTGTAGGGAGTGGACTCGTGTGTTTGTATGTATGCATGCGTACACACTTGCACATGTGCATGTGTGTGGAGGCCAGATGTCGACATCAGGTGTCTTCCTTGATTTTTTTTCTCCATGTTCTTTACTGAGTCAGGGTCTCTCACTGAGCAGGAGCTTGCCGGTGTGGTGAATCCGACCAGCTCGTCTTATCTGATCTGCTCCGGGGTCAGTTGTGATCGTCTGCTTGGCTATCTGAGCTCCGCCCCTCAAGCTTGTATAGCAAGCATTTCGTCTACTAAGCCATTTTCCCAGCCCCAAGAACACATAGTATATTAAGTCTCCTCCTGGCTCTTCATTTTCGGTTCCATAAACATCATCCTGGTTTTAGTAATGACCTGTAGTCTAAGAACATTTAATTTACTACTTTTTCTTTCAGTGCTAGTGATGGAGCCCAGCTTCATGCACAGTAGGAAGTACTGTTTGAGCTTCACTCCCAGCCCTAGCTTCTTGCTGTTCACCATAAGGTTGTGCTTTCCATAGTCCCCGGTGCGGGGTCCCTGGGATGCCATCTCTCCATAATAGATAGTCTCTGTGTGTCTACATCCTCAGCATCGGTCCCCTCTACTGCCTCATGCCTCAGCAACTCCCTAGCTCTCCCTACCTCGTTAATTCTTGCTTGGGATAGAGGGCACACAGCATAACATCCTTCCATTGCCAAGAGTCTTTCGTTTCTCTGATAACTCATAATCTGGTCTCTCTCTCTCTCTCTCTCTCTCTCTCTCTCTCTCTCTCTCTCTCTCCCTTCCTCCTCCGCCTCTTTTCTTTTTTCTCTTGCCTTTTCAAGATAGAGTTTCTCTGTGTATCCCTGGTTGTCCTGGAACTCACTCTGTAGACCAGACTGTCCTTAAGCTCACAGAGATCCACCTGCTTCTGCCTCCTGAGTGCTGGGATTAAGACACCGCCCCAGGCGTTTACCTTTTTCTTTGGTTACCTCCCTCATCTTCCTTCTCGACATGCTCTTACTCTGCTGAACTGGTTGGTGTCCACTTTATGGTAACCCTTCCACCTCAAGTTCTACAATTATAGCTTAGAGCCACCATGCTTGGAATCTCTTCTCTTTCTTTTCTCCTCCTCCCTTCCCCCCCCCTCCTCTTCTGGCCTCTTCTTGCTCCATCTCGCTTTTCTTTTTGAGCTGGTGTCTTTCTACTTAGCCCTGACTGTCCTTGTACTCAAGAGACCCACCTGCCTCTGCCTCTGCCTCTGCCTCTGCCTCTGCCTCTGCCTCTGCCTCTGCCTCTGCCCCCGTCCCCGTCTCTGCCTCTGCCTCTGCCTCTGCCTCTGCCTCTGCCTCTGCCTCTGCCTCTGCCTCTGCCTCTGCCTCTGCCTCTGCCCCCGTCCCCGCCCCCGTCTCTGCCTCTGCCTCTGCCTCTGCCTCTGCCTCTGCCTCCCAAGTGCTGGAATTAAAGGGGCATACCAACACCACCCAGCCTGTGTCCTCTTTATTTTTGCCAGATAATAATTTCTCATGCATTTATGAGCATATCTGGAGTCTACTAATATCTCTTTCATCCCAGCCCTTAGGAAGTAGAAGCAAGAGGATCAAGGGTAAAGGTCATCCTAGATAACATATAGCTCAAGGCCAACATGAGAACTAAAACAAAACAAAACAAAACAAAAGGGGCTAGAGAGATGGCCCAATAGTGAAAAGAACTTAGCTGTTTTTCCAGCAGCTCACGACCACCTATAATTCCACCTCCGCGGAACCTGACACCCTCTTCTGGCCTCCACAGACAGATAACACACAGAGACACATGCACACTAATAACGTTAAATTTTTAATATTTTTAAGAACAAATAATACTCTAGGTACAGAGCTATGTGTCAGCTTCACTGAGTCGCAGAGAGGCTTTGGTTTTGCTCCTGGATAATCGTGTGCTGTGTTCCTTAGGGACGACCTGGCCCAGCTGCCCTTCCTAACCATGTGCATCAAGGAGAGTCTGCGGCTGCACCCTCCAGTCTTATTAATCTCCCGCTGCTGTTCCCAGGACATTGTGCTGCCAGATGGCCGGGTCATCCCCAAAGGTGTCCTCAATATCAGTGGGAAGAGGGGCCTGGATAGGATGGTGGCCCTCAGAAGCGACATGGACCTGTCCTAACTGTCTCCTTACTCAACAGGGAACATCTGTGTCATCAGCATCTTTGGGGTTCACCACAATCCTTCAGTGTGGCCAGACCCTGAGGTGCGACCCTACCCTTTCCCCAACTCTGGGACCCTGGGAGGAGGCACAAGCCTACACAGGAAACCAGAGCTACCATCCTGGAAATGGGGAAGAGACATGACACATTAGCCTAGTCTTTCCTGGCGTACAGGTCTACAACCCCTTCCGCTTTGACCCAGAAAACCCACAGAAGAGGTCACCTCTGGCTTTTATTCCCTTCTCAGCGGGACCCAGGTGAGGAAATGGTCATTGGTGAACGGGAGGAGTCTGGGTCTGAGAGTGAGACCAGCGGGTAATTGGGTGGATGAGGATTCTGGGTCTCCTCTCCGACCTTTACCTGAGTTATGTGCAAAGGTCTGCAGAGCCCTTGCTGTGGCAAGGTCAAAGGCTGCTGCCCTGCTCTCCTGAGGCCCGCCCTGGTCTGCATTGGGCACTGGGGCTAGGACAGGTCCCAGGAATACGGACGCCCACGCAGGGGTCCCAGGCACATCCCCGTCCCCTGAGAGGGTCCGAGGACGTCTGGCTAGGTCTCCGCACAGTCAGAGTCCCCACCCTGTTCTCCCGCAGGAACTGCATAGGACAGACTTTCGCCATGAGCGAGATAAAGGTGGCGCTGGCGCTGACGCTGCTGCGCTTCCGCGTCCTGCCAGATGACAATGAGCCGCGCCGGAAGCCGGAGCTGATCCTGCGTGCGGAGGGCGGACTGTGGCTGCGGGTGGAACCGCTGAGCACAGTGACCTCACAGCTGCCTTGGGACCTCCTCGCCCACCCTCCTACCTCTTGAGATCTCTGAATAAAGAATTAAATAAGTCCTTGAGTGGCTATGAACATCAGACCAGAATTTTATCGCAAGACCCTTACTGCTTCCTGGGTGGTCCCCGAGGGTCTCCGTGCTGATGAGACTTCTACTGGAGCGCAAGCCTAGACTTTTTTTTATAAGCCACCATGGATGTTTAAGCAGGAGAGGGGAGCAGGTTTTCCGGCAAAGTTGAGGCTATGTGGTCATTGAGGCAAACCCTTACATTCATTGTTTCCACCTTTATTCTATTTCATCAAACTTATAGCTATATCCTCCTGCTTCTGTCCTTCTGGTACTACGAGTAGAACAGTACACTAGATCCGGGCTGTTACACTGTGAAGGGATAGTTGTAGAATTTGAAGAGGATTGTTCCTTAAGCGAGAGGAATCTTGGAACCCCTGAAGATAGATTTATATAACTTTCAGGTCTTGTGATGAATACAGCAGCTAAAATTTACATGAAATCACACTGACACGATCCCCAGGTTCCTTTCCACTTTTCAAGAGAAGTGCTGTTGTCCCTTGAGCCTCCCACTTCCTGCAGAAGGCGCTCACAAATTTCCCTTATCTAACCACTCTGGGTTTTGACTTTCCAAACTCTCCCATCACGAGACCATTAAAATTGAGTTTCTGAGTTGGAGGCCAAGCTGGTCCACAAAGTGAGTTCCAAGACAGTCAAGGCTACGCAGAAAACCTTGTCTCTAAAAACAAAACAAAACGAAGCAAAACCTGAGTTTCAGTTGGGCATGATCACACATCTATACTCCCTGTACTTGGGAGACTGAAACAGAGGGGTGTTAGAGACCAAAGACTGAAGTCAGACTGGGCTACCGGTGAAATAATGTCTCAAAAAAGGGTGGTGGTCTGTTGGTAGGATGTCGGGCATGCAGGACGCATCCCATAATCTGGGCATGGTGTTAACAAGCCTAAAATTTAGTACTTGAGAGCTGGAGGCAGGAGGATCAGAGATTCCAGGTCATCCTTGGCTACACGAGTGAGAAATGGTTTCAAAACAAAACTCTTCTTCAAGTTCATTTTATTTTTATCTTTCTGTACTCATTTAAATTGGCTCTGCTTTTTCTTTGGTTTGGGTTTTTAGGGGTGCTGTGCTGGGGCTGGGCCCAGGGCCTGACATGTACGAGGCAAGTGCTCCCCACTGAGCTACCCTCCCAGCTGACCCTGACAGTATTGCCTTTTCACGTAACTTATTCCCTTAAAGAATTGGAACAGTACTCAGGTGTGAGCTTTGCAGACAGCTAGAAGTGTAAGCCATATACACTTAGCTGACCCTGAATTGATGCAAGTCTCAAATGAGAGTTTCTTTGTTTACAAGGATTTGAAACAGGGTTTCACTATGTAACCCTAGCTAGTCTGGTACTTGCAATGGAAAGCAGGCTGGCCTCAAACTCACAGATCCCTCTGTACCTGCTTCTTGAGTGCTGGGATTAAAGTTGTGTGCCAGCCCCACCCCCACAGTTATGTCTTTACTTTAAATTACATTTACTTATTATTTGGGGGGAGGCATGGACATGGCACAGTGTATGTGTGGAAGGAAGTCAGAGGACAACTTCTGGGAGTCAGTTATCTTTGTTCTCTTTCCTTTCACTACATAGACTCCTGGATTGAATGCAAGCCATCAGGTTTGGCAGCAAGCCGTCTTTCCTACTGAGTCTTCTCACAGCCCCTCAAGTGAGATTTTTAAATGCCTTACTACACTGGTGACTGTGTACTGGTCATGTGTTGGGATAACAATTTCGTTTGATTTAATACTTTTCAGACGATAGTCACCCACATCAGAACCCAAGGGTAGCATTACAAAGCATGAAAGATCTTGGACTTTGGGGACAGGTGAACTTTGGTTTAGAGTCACTTGGGAATGTTGTGTGTCCTTTGTTTGGGAGGGGAATAAAAAATAGGTCCTTTGGTAGTCACTGGGTGGACTGTTTCAGTGACTGCTTTTTTCATTATTATTGTATGCATATATATATATATATATATATATATATATATATATATATATATATATATATATAAAGTGCTAAGTATGGATAGTCACTTGTCTCCAGACTGACCATTTCCAGGCTGACCATTTCTGTCAGATCTTGTGGTGCAAGCCTTTAATCCCAACTCTGAGGAAACTGAGGCATGTGGATCTCTGTGAATTCAAGGTTAGCTTGGTCTACACAGCAAGTTCCAGGACAGCCAGGAGTGTGTAGAGAGATATAAAATAAATGTTTTATTTTATACGTTGAGTGTTTTGCTTGTATAAGTGTTCTGCATACATAAGCATCGGTATGTACAGAGTCCAGAAGAGACTGTTGGATCCCTAGGAACTAGAGTTACAAATGATTTTAAGCTGCCACAGTAGTCCTGAGAATAAAACCCTGACCCTCCATCATGGCAGCAAGTGCTCTTAACTGCTGAGTTGTCTTGTGAAATATATTTAATCTCAATCAGGAATTTCTATGCTACCTTTGATTATCCAATTCCCAGAAAAAAAATACATGGTCGACCTTTAATTTATAATAAGCCTTTATCAGCATTAAAGCTGGGCAGATATCTACCCTGTGTGTTATTAGAATCTGTGTTCTTATCAACAGCCCCGAGTTATTAGTTACTATGTTTCATCTGAGCTAGTCTTGACTCCAATTGGTTGGCACTCATGGCCATGATTTCTTTAAAGTTCTTACCCCATGAAGTTTTTTTTTTTCTCTTTTCACCTTCCTCTCCTCCACACCCCACCCCCTTATGGTTTTCCTCTGATCCATAGCCCAGTAACCCCAAGCCTCACCTATTTCAATTCCGTCCAGCTAAAGGCTGTAGGCATCTTTATTCACCAATCAGGGGTAACTTGGGGGACAAGGTCACTTTGCACCACTTGATACTTGACTCTCTCATCTCTGGCAGCAACCCAGCTTTAGGGGCCAGTATTTAGCATTACAATACAAACAGCATCAGACCAGCCCACTACACTGTCCCTCCAGCCCGGTGATTCCCATAATGGTATAGTGTGTTTTAAAGGGAGTAATAGGGGTTCTTTAATTATATTTATTTTCATAAAATTTTTGGATTTTTATGCCTTTTGGGTTTTCACATAAATTTCATAATCAGCTGAACCTGTACTGTAGTACATCCCTTTAATCCTAGCACTCTGGAGGTAGAGGCAGGTGGATGTAGCAAGGGCCATGCCACTTTGATCTCAGGTGAGACCCTGACTCATAATTAATCAATATCACAGTCGGTACGTCTATTTCCACAAAGAGTGCTGCTTGAATTTCGTTTGGGACATTTGTAAATCACTAGGTTAATTTGAAGAGAATGAGCATGTTAATTTGTTGAGTCATCCTATCCATGAACATTGTATGTCTCTCCATTTATTCGGATAGCCTTGAATTTTTGTCATCGGTGCCTTGAGGTTTTCATTATAGATTTTTTGCCCATACTTTGTACAACTGAGTACACTTTTTATGATGCTCATCCGTTTTGAAAAAAAATTATTTTTCACTAGGAAATGCTCCATTCTTTGCCTTATGACAGAGCAAACTGTTTCATCATCTATTCCTTGTTTGCTACACTGTTTCATTTCCTGTTCCGACAGGCTTTGAAAAGTCTGCCAAGAACCATGATCACGGTGGAAAGTGGGGGGATGGGGGTTTGTGAGTCTCTGAAACTGCTACAAATGCCAGCATAGCTCTTCTAACACTGAGCCTGCTCCTGTCCTCCTGATGTGGGTCCTGTTTGTCTCCTGACGGTGGAGAATGCTCTGTAGGACTGTTCAAGAACAGCTGACGGGAAGGAGTCGCCTTCATGTATTCAGAAGGTGTACTTGAGTGACTGCAGTGGCAATTCTGGAAAGGGCACATGCTACCCTTCTGAGGGCTCTAGGGGCAGATTCTTGATGCTCTTGCTGACTGAACTGAGGTGGCAATGAGACAGGAAGAGGGAGGTGAGGCAGCTCATAACATCCTACCAGTGTCGGGGGCCCTGCTATCCCCTCTCGTAGCACTGCTCCTATGGAGTTGAATCTTTGAGCACTTGCTTTCTGAGACCAATCACAGAGTAAGTCTAGACAGGTTCCAGGAAGATCATGTGATCTGAGCTGGGGGCTTGTCCTCCCTGAGCAGCAGTTAGTCCTGTTAAATGGACATCTCTCCTCTGGATCCCATCACTTGTGTCTCCCTCTGTGACACCCAGGACTTTGGCCCAGGACTTTGGTCTGAATAGAGCATGATAGGAGACCTTGAAGGCACCTTCAAGCAAGAAGTAGACACGCTTTATGCAGATCACCATGGTTGTCATTGTCCTCTAGAGGAGCAGAGCCAATACAGCGAAAATACGTTAATAAGGGATTTATTAGCATGTCTTACACAATTCGGGCTGAGTCTGTATGGTGTAAATATTAAGATGTCTGGATGGTGGAGAAATTGGGAACCTTGCAGTTGCTCAGTCCATTTAGCTGGATGTCTCCACAGTTCAAAACCGGAGGCTATCTGAAGAACCTCATCGGAAGTATGACGGATCTGGCTTCCAATATCTGCAAAAGTGGCAGACAGAGTCAGAGCAGATTCACTCAAAAGCAAGGAGCGAAGGGGGGCAGAAACAAGCAGCCCTGCGTTTCCTTCAGACCTCAGCTGCAGTGAGAAAGTGTGCGCCTTCTAGGGGAAGTGCCGCTTCACTTCATCTCTCATTTCACTTCTCCTCATAAGCCCACCCACAGGAAAGTCTCTCAGTCGATTCCAGACCCAGACAACCAAGGTTACCCACTACCCCTCCCCGCCCCAGTATACAGTAGACACATTTTAAGGAGAGGACTCTGCACAATGTAGTACTTTTCCTGCACACCCTACAGTCCCTGCATTCAGTACTTGCTCACAGCAGCTCCAGTAGTAATTACCAGCCCCTTCCTTCACCCCCTCTTTTTGGCTTTTTTTTTTCTCCTCCTCAATGGACAGTTCGTTTCCCAGATGTGAGGACTGCAGTCAAGAGAGCTGGTCATCCCCACAGTCAGAGAAAGATGGGGTGGGAAGAGGACTCGCTCAGCGTCCCCTGGTTCTGTCCTCTCCTACGTGGACCTTATCTCTTCAACACCCTTTGCAATTCCACCTTCTGTGTGCTCTCATCCCTCTACCCCTCGTCCTGCAGACTAGCACAGCTTCAGCCTTGTTCTCTCAGACAAGCTCTATATCTTTGCAGTCTGACATGGGTACTCTAGCAGAGCTGTCGTGTTTATTCCTGCGCCTTGCTGTGCTTAGACTCTAAGCCTTACAGGGAGAGCATGAATTTTCCCAGGCTGGGAGGCTTTCAGGCAGGAGCATCACAGACCCTCAGCTCCGTAGCGAGAAATGTGGGATGTCATCCTTCCACCTTGCAAGCTGCTATGGGGCCAGGCTTAACCTAGTCCTGGCCTTCTGACCTCTGACATTCAACTTCTTTCTCCTAGTGTATCCTGTCCTTAGAAGGACGTGGCTTCTGGATGTGGTGACTCAGAATAACCCCTGTTCATATCCCTATTCTTGCCCTTCATCCCAGAAAGAAGTGCTCAAGTTCTAAAGATCAAGCGCTTTACAACTCTGAGATTCGTTATCTTTCAACAAGACTGGCCCTACCCCCCAACATATTGGCCACCTTCCCAGGCCCAGAGCAAGCAGCTAGATCTGGAATGGACTGGACCTCAACCCAGGTCCCTCATAAACCCTTCCAGGTCAGGAGCCAGGAGCAAAGACCCTAAAGAAGAGAGAAGAGACTGTGGGGAACATATGAGAAGTTACCAAGCTGCTGGGGAGGGGGGTGTAACAGGATAGGGCTCAGGATGGGACAAGCACTGCTTAAGAATAATATAACTAAAAAAAAGAAAAGAAAAAAAAGAATAATATAACTACAGGATTTTAATAAAAGTTTGGAAAAAAATATATATAACTACAGGAAGCACATGGTCCCAACTGTTTCTAGGCAACTGAGTCACTTGTCATGCCCTATGATTTAGATAGGTCTGAACTTTAATCGGTCTCTCTTCTCGTCCATGTCTTCTCAGGCTAGTCTCCCTCATCATCTCCTCCCCCTCCCCCTCCTCCTCTTCCTCCTCCTCATCTTCCTCCTCCTTCTCCTCATCTTCCTCCTCCTCCTCTTCTTCCTCCTCATCATCATCAAATATCCCTCCCCCTCTCTGCTCTGTCCCCAGCCCAAGCAGTCCACCGTCCCTGGAAGTCCTGTTCTCCTCTGAGCTCTTTTAAAATATAAGAGAAGGCGGGGGTTGTAGCCCAGTTTGTACAGTGCTTGCCTCGCATAGAAGAGGCCCCTGGGTTTGATATCCTGCATAGACTGAGGAGAGTGGAGCAAACCTGTAACTCCAGCACTCAGGCTGGGAATTAGGAGGTTTAGAGGCTTAAGTCATCCTTAGCAACATAGCATTAGACACTGTCTCCAAACTCAAAATCCATAAAATATGATCATACAGAGGAGTAAATATTAACTAAAGTGCTGTTTAGGAAAGTGCTCTGTCCTACTTAAGAAAAGGAAGGCGGTGGTGCGTGTCTTTAACCCCAGAATTCAGGAAGCAGAGGCATGTAGATCTCTGTGAGTTCAAGGCCATTCTGATCTATAGAACAAGTTCCAGGACAGCCAGGGCTACTCACAGAAACTGTCTCAAAAATATCAGAAAGAGAGGAGAAGGAAGAAGTAGGAAGGAAGGAAGAAAAATAAGGAAGGAAGGAAGGAAGGAAGGAAGGAAGGAAGGAAGGAAGGAAGGAAGGAAGGTAGAGAGGTGGCTAAGTGGTTAAGAATGTTTCTGCTGTTCTTGAGGTCAGTTCCACTCACCCGTCCATATCGGGTGGCTCACAACTACCTGTAACTTCAGATGTAGGGGAGCAGATTTCTTGTTCTGGCTTCCACTGCCATACGAGTACATGCACACACACACACACACACAGAGAGAGAGAGAGAGACAGAGAGACAGAGAGACAGAGAGACAGAGAGAGACAGAGACAGAGAGACAGAGACAGAGATAGAGACAGAGACAGAGATACACACAGACATATACACACACAGAGATATATACACACAGAGCGAGATACACACACACACAGAGAGAGAGAGAGAGACAGAGAGACAGAGATAGAGACAGAGATACACACAGACATATACACACACAGAGATATATACACACAGAGCGAGATACACACACACACACACACACAGAGACAGAGACAGAGACAGAGACAGAGATACACACAGACATATACACACAGAGCGAGATACACACAGATACACACACACACACACACACACACACACACACATCTCTTGAGGGTCTCTCTCTCTCTCCCCTACATGACACTCCTACTTGGTGCACGTTCCAGCTCCAACCATCCCAACCTCAGATGCATTCTTGCTCCTTAGCATTGGACCTGGAAACCCCAACTGGGGTCCATTCTTTGTTTTTGCTTCTGAAAGTCCTGCTGAGGAAACTGGACTTGAACTCCACCAGGCTGAGCAGCTGCTGGGCAGGGCTTTCCAATCCCATAACCTTCTCACGTTCTACTGAAAAACTGGCGCCTGCCATCCTCACAGCCCATTTAGACAAGAGCTCAGGAGATGATCGGGGACCAGGTTGGCCACACTCTGAACGCCTGCCTTGTAGAGTCCAAAGTTCACCCTTTTACTTAGTGCACCATGTCCTTGGGGGAGCAGGGATGCTGGAAATGAGTAACCTAGAGCCAACCTTGTCCCACAATAGTCCTAAGATTCAGATGTCCATGTTTTTACAAGCCTGTGATAATTCTCCTCTGCACCAGGCTCATTCTACCCCCATCTTGGCCACTTTCCCAGGCAAGGAGGAGGCATCTAGGCTTGGCAGGGATTGGCTGATGTAGAATGGCCCACCCTCCAAGCATCCAGAGGCAAGGGACATAAGAGTCCCAGAGGAGGACAGGGAAGGTATGGCAGATTCCTGCTCCTGAGAGTGGGTGCCAGGCTGGGGGTGGTGACATTTTAGGGACCTAGTCTGGAATAGGGAGGGTGCAACACAAAGCCAGGGCAGGGCAGAAGGCCAGCTGGCCAAACAAGAATGCCACAGGGAGCCAGCTGGCCTTGGGGGTAGTAGTTTCTGAATAACTGAACCCTGGTTAGTTTAGCACAATTTAGGGAGGCATTAACTCCAATCAATCTCTCTCCCACTTCACGCTCTGCTAGCTCCGGTCATCCCCCTCATCACCACACTCCTCTGTTCTTTCCTCATCTTCTTCCCCTCTCTTATACCTCTTCCCCAACCTTCCCTTAGTTCTCGCACCTCCTTTCTGCTCTGTCCTCTGTCCAGTGTCTTGAGATTCCTGTCCCCTCCCGGACCTCAGTAACTCACTGCCCGTTTATTCACCCAGCAGGATGTCACAGCTGAGCCTCTCCTGGCTGGGACTGGGGCCTGAGGTGGCCTTCCCATGGCAGACCCTGCTACTGCTTGGAGCCTCCTGGATCCTGGCCCAAATTCTGACCCAGATCTACGCTGCCTATAGGAACTTTCGTCGCCTCCGTGGCTTCCCTCAGCCCCCCAAACGGAACTGGCTTATGGGTCATGTGGGCATGGTAAGAACAGGAGCGTCAGAGTGGGCAGACTCGTAAGGGGCCAGGAATGGGGCTCGGAGTGGTGGAGAAGGTTAGGTGATAGGGACCTCTGTGTGCCTTCCCGAGCCTTTCTCACCCCCTGTACTCCCACCACAGGCTGCTCTGGGTATGTCTAACTCTTTCTTACACTGAAGGACACAGAGAGATTCTCACGGTGGGATATACAGAGCAGAACTCTTGGCCTGTCCTGTGTCTGCTGCTGGACTTGAGGCTCTAGAAGGACAGTGACTGTTTCTTTGGGAGAGCCCATCTCTGGCCTCTGGTTTTTCTAGTATTCACCTTTGATCTCTTGCCTTACTGCACGTAGGCGGGGCTCAGCTGGGCTACAGCAGAGCTGCAGGCTGACTTCCCACTGCCCCTCCCTGGGCCACTTTCTCCTTATCATGCTTTTCTTCCTTAAGATAGACAGTGAGACCTGTCTTGTTACCTGGATAAAAAGCTGTCCACTCACCCTCTCGTGAACCTCCCTTGACCTCACCCTTTACCCCATACTATGGACTTTGAGTTACATCTGCCCTCCCACTTAGGTGACTTAATCCCAGATAATGCTTGCAAATGATTCAGTGTGGATTGTATACAGAGGTTCTGGATGCTCTGTCTGAGGCTGGTGGGCAGCCAGTGTTGGTGGCCGGACGGGGGTGGGGGAGAGCTGCCACCCTGATGGAGGCACTTCTCTTCCCCTGGAACCTGCCAAGGCTGGAAGGTCCTTGGTGTGTGTCCAGAGGAGGAACTGGACATGAAAGGCTGTAGGTAGACGATATAACTTGTCACTGGGAGGACTAAAATGAATGCTTGGTGCTTGGGCATGGCTCTGAAGGGAACAAAACTGAAGGTTCCCTTCATTCCTGGACAACCAGGACACTGGTTCGTTTATGACAGATACCGTGTCACTTCCAGGCTGCAGAAGGGACTCTGATGATCCTGGGAGAGGGACTTAGTCATGGTTTTCTGGAGAAGTAGAACCAATAGCGAACACACACACACACACACACACACACACACACACACACACACACGGAGTGATATATATGAAGGAGTGATGAGAGCATTCTGAGAAATTTGTCATGAAGTAGTATTGTCACTGTGCTGACATTTCGAGTCTACTGACACAAGCCTAGTCGTCTACAACCCACCTGCGCTACTTGGTACCAATGGTTGATCTAATATACTAGACTGTAATCATCGTGCTACCCTGAACATTGTAGGTAATTTGTGATATCATGGTACTTACGCATCTGAATCTATCTAAACATAGAAATGTGTGGGCAAAACAAGCAATAGAAACTCTTTAGGTTCATTGCAGACTTAAGAGATCATATATATACATGTACACATACAGATACATAGCTATACATATATGTAAAGTAAGGTAGAAGAAAGAGGGGATACATTGCCTTATATCTTTCTAGAGACTGAGGAGTACCTCAGCATGCCATCTGCAAATTGGAATTCCAGGAATGTAGGCTTTGAGCAACTCAGACTTGGAAGAATAGTGTGAGAGTCCAGGGGTGTATGGGGGACCAGGTGTAAATACTGGAGTTCAATGTTGCAAGGACCTGAATCTGATTCTCCTGATGGCAGGAGAAGATGCATGTCCCAGCTCTGGAAATAAGACTAAATTTCCCCTCCTCTGCCTATTGTCTCTAGACCTTCAGTGGGTTGGATGGTGCTGTCCACACTGTGTACCAATGCAAATAATATATATATACATACATATGTGTGTGTGTGTGTATGTGTGTGTGTGTGTGTATACACCAACACAGACACACTTAGCAGTCATGAGTATCTGTACCTAGGAATCTCTTAACTCAGCCAACTTGATCCTCGAGGTAAACTACCTCAAGAAGTGACTGTCCCTGTATTGTTTGCAGGTCACTCCTACAGAGCAGGGCTTGAAGGAATTGACTCGGTTGGTGGGTACCTACCCCCAAGGCTTTTTGATGTGGATTGGGCCAATGGTCCCCGTTATTACTCTGTGCCACTCTGACATCGTCCGATCTATCCTCAATGCCTCAGGTACCCATGGAAGCTGGTGGTGGTGGAACTCTGAGGGCTTCCAGTCCCTTCTATGTGACTCTGGCAGTGGTCTAGTATCTCCTTTCTTCTCTCTCTTTCTCTCTCTCTCTCTCTCTCTCTCTCTCTCTCTCTCTCTCTCTCTCTCTCTGTCTTCTCTTCTCTTCATGGTTTCACCAGCTCCCACACAGCTCTCTTCCTCTACTATTACTTGCTACATGACTTCTACATCTCAGTACTCTGTACGTTCTGCATGCCCAGATGTCTTCAAGCCAAGGTCCTCTCCTAGAGGAAGTCAATTCTTGAGGTAGAAGGTTGACAGGGTCAGGGACATCCCTTGTGTGGTCAGGACCCTGACAGTTGAGTTGAGGGTGTGGTCTCTGCTGGGATTCTGCAAAGGCTTCCTGGAAGGACTATTGCTTAAGCCATGTCTTTAGGTTTGAGTAGGAATGTTGAAGCCAGGGCCAGGTGGCCCAGTGTGCATCAGAAACGTCTAACGCTCAGACCTAGAACCAGAAAAACAAGCATTCCTATGCTCAGAGCAATGAGAGGACTTGTGGCTGTTAGAGAATCTGGTTTGTTATTTCTATATACCCAACTCCGAGTTCATCTTTCCACCCTGTTGGCCGGAAATCGCCTTTTGTTGATCTGTGTCTTGTCAGAGCCGAGAAATCCTCCCCATTGCAGCCTAGCTTCCTACTTTTGCATTCTTATCTTGGGATAGGCCAGGGTAAGAAGGGAAAGAGATGGATCACCACAGTTCGGTCATTTGTCAGGCATAGGTCTGACACTCATTGTTAGCTTCCGAATATGCAGGCTAGCTGACTCTCAAGGGGCGAGACAGAACCCTCTTGTAGCTGGCTCCTATCTTCTCTGGACTTACAGACATGTGCTGCCACATCCGGTTTGGAGGATTCATGCTTTGATTCTCAGGCTTATGCAACAAGTGCTTATGTCCACTGAGCACCTCCCTGGTCCAGACCATGCCACTTTCACGAAGCCCATGCATTTTACTCCACATGGACACTGTACTTGCTCCAGCTTGCCCACCACTGAGGTCTCTGTGATGCCTCCAGTTGATAATGCAATGTGAATCAGGCAGGCAGGCCGGGCTGTGGCAGTGACAATCCTGTACCTTTCTCACATGGACATCCTCCGTCTCGTGTCTTATCATGCTGCCTGTGTTGCGAGCATAACTGTGCGGCACCACCTGTATGGTCACAGCTCTTGCAGGTTCGAATTTACATCTTCATCTCCTGTTTGCATTTATACTTGTGTCACCTGGGATTGCATGAAGGTAACCATGTCTGTGCTTAGCTGCACACATGAATATTTTGGGGCATGTCAAGTTCTGTGTGAGTCGGCCTTCCTATCTCGCTTTTCAAAGCTGGGCTTTCTTTGGGGGCTATCTGAGATTTAGGACCCAAGGTCCTTTTGAGAATTGATGAATCCCTTATCAGAGCCATACCTAAGGCAAGACTTTAAGAACATCCAGGTGGGACGTGGGTCACAGTCTAGGTCACATTTGGTGTATTAATGGAGCTTTTGTTTTCTGAAGACATTGTTTTGCATCTCAGTTGAAGCTAGCCCCAAATTCTGGATTTTTTTTTAACCTCTGAAGTATTGGAAATTACAAGACCCACCATGCCTTAGTTACTTTTCTTTTCTTTTTTTAAAGATTTGTTTATTTTATGAGTACATGCTCAGACACACCAGAAGAGGGCATCAGATCCCATTACAGATGGCTGTGAGCCACCATGTGGTTGCTGGGAATTGAACTCAGGACCTCTGGAAGAGCAGTCAGTGTTCTTAACTGCTGAGCCCTCTCTCCAGCCCCTGAGTTACCTTTCTGTTGCTGTGATAAAACACCATGACAAAGGAAACTCATAGAGGAGGAATTTATTTTAGGGTTATGGTTTCAGAGAGACAGTCCACAATGGTAACAGAGTCTTGGTGAAGAGAGTAGGAAATTGAGAGATCATATATAATTTGGCCACAAACCAGAGCGGGAAGAACAATGGAGAAGTAGGGAGAGTCCGTGAACTTTCAAAACCTTCTCCAAGTGACGGATTTCCTTCAGCAACGCAACACCTACTAACTCTACCTAAACAGTGCCACCAGCTGGAGGACAAGTACTCAAACACATTCACCTGTGGGGGACACTCTCATTCAAACCACCATACACTCCCATTCTCAAATCCTGTGAGAGGCTTGTCTGAGGTTTACATGAGGTCTGACAGATAATCCGGATCATGTTACAGCATCCTGTCAGGGTGGCCATGCTATGCCATGCTAACCCTTATGCTTCATGTGATGTGTCCCGTATCCGTTCAGGAGATGTCAGATACCTAGGCTCCCTAGATGACATAGGTCTCCACAAATGCCACAGGGTTGTGATGGACATGGTTGTATGGCATGCATGTCAGACAGACTATGTACAAGCCATGTAAACGGCACCACAGCATAATGTGGTGTGTTAAGCTGTGACCCTGTCTTACCTGTTGACACTGCTGTTGCTTCGTCCTGTCTTTTCTTACCTCCGACTTCATCGTACTTCCTCTATCCTTGGCATGCGGACTTCCGGGAAGGAAGTGCAGACTTCCGGGAGGGGGTTCCCACCCACCTTCCACCATCCGTCCCCGCCTACACCATGACCCCTGGCTGTCCTTGTTCATGGCAGCTGCCGTTGCGCTCAAGGATGTGATATTCTACACCATCCTCAAGCCTTGGCTGGGTGAGTACCTGCAGGTGACGGGTGAGGGACACCCTTGGGAGTCAGGGAATGATGTTACTCTTGCCTTATACTATGGCTGCTATACCAGGGGATGGGCTCCTGGTGAGTGCTGGTGACAAGTGGAGCCGCCACCGCCGCATGCTGACACCTGCCTTCCACTTCAACATCCTGAAACCCTATGTGAAGATTTTCAACGACAGCACCAACATCATGCACGTGAGTTGCTGGAACACAGAGCTACCACCCCCCTTTCCCAAACACTGGCTATTCCTGGGCGGCTGGATCATAAATGAGAAATCTGGGTCGGGGGTTGAAATTACGTAGCCTCGAGAAGCCAAGGCCCAACGTCAGTCTCATCTTCTACCAGGCCAAGTGGAAACGGTTGATTTCAGAAGGCAGTTCCCGTCTGGACATGTTTGAGCACGTCAGCCTCATGACTCTGGACAGTCTGCAGAAATGTGTCTTCAGCTTTGACAGCAACTGCCAGGAGTGAGTCCTTGTTCTGAGCCTCGGAACCTGGTCTGTGAACCAAAAGGAGGGAGGATTGGTCGGTGGAATCAAAGTGGCCTCTCTAGAGGACGTGGTCCACAGCCAACACTAAAGATTTGGGAAAGGAGAAAGTGATGGAGTTGTATCAATAAAGCCACAGAGATGGTGACAGTCAGAACTTGTGGGACAGGCAGTGAGGAGACACATTAGAAACAAACTTCCAGGGATCGGCAATGTCTAGATCATAAGGCCAGTATAGGCCAGTAAAGATTACTTAGCCTGTGGCTCCAGGGAAACTGCGAAGGTGTTCATGCTCATGGAAGTCATCTTCCCAACAATGTGGCAAAAGTACCTGAGAGAGCTTGAAATGAGGGAAGGCCTATCCTGCCTCACATTTTGGTCAGCTTTAGTCAATGGTCAGTTGGCTCCATTACGTTTGAGCCTCTAGAACAACGCAACACAGCTAGGAGCACCTCATGGCATCCACAGACAGACAGACAGGCAGACAAAGAGGCAGACAGATAGACTGTCCCCATCAATAGCATACCTAATGTCCTAAATTCATCCCTAGACTCCACACAGGGGGACAGGAGAGATGGCACTTGCAAAAGATCAGAACTTGACTCCTAGCAACCTCATAGAAGTTTACAACTATCTGCAATTCCAGTAACAGTGGACCCAGCACACACTTCTGTCCTTCAAGCATGCCAGGCACACATAGAGTGTGCATACATACTTCAGGCAAAACACATAAAATAAACATAAATAAATAAATAAATTTGAGACAAAGTTTCACTATGTAGCCTTACAACTCATTATGTAGGCCAGGCTTATCTGTCTGTCTGTCTATCTATCTATCTATCTATCTATCTATCTATCAATCTATCTTGCTGGGCATGGTGGAACATGCCTTTAATCCTAATACCTAGGAGACAGAGGCAGACAAATTTCTTGGAGTTTGAAGTCAGACTAGACTGGTCCAAGGCTACACAGAGAAACTCAGTTTTGAACCCCTCCCCAAATATATACACATAGAAGTACACACACACACACACACACACACACACACACACGCACACACAAACACACACACGCACACGCACACACAAACACACACACACACACACACACACACACACACACACACACACACCTTTGGAAGACATGAGGAAGATATCCTAAGTTACAGTGGAGCTCTGATGCACATGATCAAAACTGAGCTCCTTCTAAGCTCCAAACTTCCCTACCTCCTTCCTTAAACTGTCCATCCAGCTTGGGCCTCATTCCTTTCCAGAAGGTACCAGAGTTAAGATCACCTATTAGTGTCGCTGTTTACTGTCAACCCATCTAGTGTCTTCATGACTTCATGGCAAGTCAGTATCGAGAGCTGGCCATGCTGCGGTGTGGGAGCATAGGGGTGTGAAGGCAGCTCACAGAGACATGATGAGTTTTTTGAGAGTTGACTCTCAGGGCTCATTCCACTCTGCCTCTGTGGCCAACTGTTTCTGGTACTCCATACCCAATGGCTCCTGGCTGGTGGGAAGAGGCACAGGATTCACATATGTTAAATTGCTGTCTCCTTTGCTTAAATCCTGCAGGAAGTCCAGTGAATATATTGCTGCCATCCTGGAGCTCAGTGCCCTAGTGGCCAAAAGGCACCAGCAGCCTTTGCTGTTCATGGACCTGCTGTACAATCTCACCCCTGATGGGATGCGCTTCCATAAGGCCTGCAACCTGGTGCATGAATTCACTGATGCCGTCATCCGGGAGCGGCGCCGCACCCTCCCAGATCAGGGTTTGGATGAGTTTCTCAAGTCTAAGGCCAAGTCCAAGACTTTGGATTTCATTGATGTGCTGCTCCTGACCAAGGTGGGCATCTCAAGAAATAGAATGGATATTGACGCCAAATACTGAGTCAAATAATGTCAGCTCAATACAGAGGACACTATGGCAAATCCAGGAAAATCCCCCATCATCAATGATCACAGCAGCCCCTTCAGTAGACATGGCAACAGGCAAAGCCAGAATAGGACGTAACAATGACTCCCCATTACCAGTGCTCCCCTCCCAGGCAATGAAGTGTTTACCTGTATGGACAGTGAGGTTTACACCACAGAGAAAGGGCAATGCATTCTCATCCCATAGTTCACATAGAATAATAACAAAGGCATCTAAGTCTGATTCCCCTCAAGTTGGTAAATAGTGAACAAAGAGAGAGGGATAGAGTAATAAGTGAAAGAAAGAAGGAGGGAGACAAAGAAAGGGAGAGAGGAAGCTTCGTTCTGGAGTTAAACAGGCTCTTTCTAGGACGAAGTCTAGATACGTAAACCAAATGTTTCCACAGCACATAGGATTCCCTGGATTCCATTTTAGAATGTGGGTAGAAGCCTTTGGAGTACAGCTTTACTTCTCATTTCCTAGGCAAGTTGCCATGCAGTCATCTTCCATATCAAGTCACTGCCAGTTTCTCAGAAATTCCCCATCACACAGAAACATAGTGACATTTCTTTGTGGGTTGTTGAATTCTTCAACTGTGGCCAACACGAGAGACAGGATACCCAGCAGAAAGCCAGGGAGCTCAGACTGTACCAGTAGCAACAGACGAGAGATGGACAGCAGTTCACAGCCTTTGGTTTCTGGTTGAACAAATGATCTTCTGGGAATGCCATAGTTTAGACACAGGGATTTTCAGAACTGCTGTGATTTGAGGGGGTCTCGCTTTGTCTCCAGGATGAAGATGGAAAGGAGCTGTCGGATGAGGACATCAGAGCAGAGGCCGACACCTTCATGTTTGAGGGTGAGGGTCCCACTATGTGACAGAGAGGAGGCAGGAGTTTATCCATCTTGAGACTTGTTGGAAAGATCCAGAATCTTTCCCTGATTTCACTACCTGGGCGCTGTCCTTAATGTGGTGCTGAAGCAGTGCCAAGACCCTCGACTGTCTGTCTGTCCCTTAGGCCATGACACCACAGCCAGTGGGCTCTCCTGGATTCTATACAACCTGGCGAAGCACCCAGAGTACCAGGAGCGCTGCCGGCAGGAAGTTCAGGAGCTTCTGAGGGACCGAGATCCTGAGGAGATTGAATGGTGAGGATAGGTCTTCCTGGCACATCAGTGAGCCCTTCTCCTCCTCAAGTGGGGAAGAGTCACTCTTTTTGTTGATTCTCCTACATTTGCTCATGCGCACAGAATCTGAGCACAGAGGAGAGACCTGGCACTAAGCCTGACTAGCAAGGAAAGGGTTGTTGGCTTTGGAGCAGACTGATTTTTGTCGTTGAGAGAATAGTGCTAATTACGAGGGAAAGAAAGTCATATCTTACACGTGTTCGTGAAAGAACTCTCTTTTCTCTCCAATGGATGTCTTCTTCCATGACTGTTTATTTTTCTCCTGTACCCTAGAACATACTGTAGTGATGTGTTCAGGGGCTCGGAGGTGATATCTGGGCGTTGCAGTGTGGTGGAGATAGAGAGACAGCTCAGCTGTTAAGAGCACTTCTTTCTCTTGCATGGTTTGATTTTCAGCATTCACACCCGGTAGCTCAGTATCAGTAGTGGTATCATAGTGGTATCAGTAACTCAGTTCCAGTGGATCGAAAACCCTATTTCTGTACAACACACACACACACACACACACACACACACACACACACACACATACACACGCACATGCACTCGCACACACTCACAAAATTAAAAATAAAATAGGTATAGTGTTAAACCCCTTTAATCCCAGCACTTGGAAGGCAAAGGCGGAAGGGCCTTTGAGTTTGAGGCCAGTCCAGACTACCCATGACTATGTAGAGAATCTCTGTCTTGATAAAATAAAATAAAATAAAATAAAATAATAAAAATAGCAGGCTAGGTACTGTCCAGGGGTCATTCATCCATCCAGCCTTATCCCAGAAACCTTTCCTTCAATGGCTTTCTCACCCCAATTTGTAAACATCTCATCCGTGGTTCTAGAGACCCAGGAGAGACCAGGCCAAGGACTATTTAGACGGTCCCAACTTGGCAGGAGATCAGTCTTAATTTAGAATATGTTCTAACTTTCTACCGTTCTAGTTATCTCACATTTGACCCACCATAGGGCTTATTTTATCACTGTGAGGAAAGATTTCACTGAAACGTCAGCCTCCTTTTGTTCCCTGGTTAAGAGTTGAAGGTGTTTCCCTAGGGACGACCTGGCCCAGCTGCCCTTCCTGACCATGTGCATCAAGGAGAGTCTGCGGCTGCACCCCCCAGTCACGGTCATCTCCCGATGCTGCACCCAGGACATTCTGCTCCCAGATGGCAGGACCATTCCCAAAGGTGCCATACGGGGAAAGGGGTCCTGGGCAAGCAACGGAGTCTTGTCGTGAATCTTGCCTCTTCTCTCACAGGTATCATCTGCCTTATCAGTATCTTTGGAATTCATCACAACCCGTCTGTGTGGCCGGACCCTGAGGTACTGCCTGCCTTATCCCCAACAGTGGTGTAGGGGTTTTAAGGGAGAAGGTGGGGCTTTGACCTAGGAAATCAGACCTCACCTTCCCCGGAGCAAGACTCTGTCCCTGGTTGTACTGGGAAGTCACTTATCCACCTTGGCTCAATATCTCCTTCAGGTCTACAACCCCTTCCGCTTTGACCCTGAAAACATCAAAGACAGCTCACCTCTGGCATTTATTCCCTTCTCGGCGGGGCCCAGGTGAGGCCAATGGCCTTGGGTGACTAGAGTACGGTCTGAGACTGATAGTGGGAATAGTGAGGAGTTAGGGTGGTCTGGTTCTGGTTCTCCTTCCTGCCCTCTATTCGAGTTATTTGCAAAGGTCCGGAGAGTAGGGATTGAAAGAAAAGGGCTTCTGCTCTGTGCTCAGAGTCCCGCCCGTCTGAACTGGACACCGAGGCTGCCAAGGCCTTTGGGGATGCAGATGTCCAATTGGGGATCCCGGACGCGTCACGGTCCCTCCTGCCCTTCTTGCTGACTAAACGCGGCAGAAACCGTGTCAGAATGGGTTCCACGGTGCCTGGTTGGGTCCTGGAGCAGTCATAGTCCTTATCTGATCCTCCCACAGGAACTGCATAGGTCAGACTTTCGCCATGAGCGAGATGAAGGTGGCGCTGGCACTAACACTGCTGCGCTTCCGACTCCTACCGGACGACAAGGAACCGCGCAGGCAGCCAGAGCTGATCCTGCGTGCCGAGGGCGGACTGTGGCTGCGGGTGGAGCCGCTGAGCGCGGGCGCGCAGTGACCTCACAGTTGGTCTGGAGCACCCCCACCATCCTACCTCTGAGGATCCCAGAATGAACAGAACTGTCACCCATACCAGAATCTTACGGAGGGCCAGCAGGGGGCGCTGTGAATCCAGTGAGTGGGTGAGAGAGGCCAGTTAGTGTCTGAGCCAAAGACCTTTGACTTCGTCTAACTGATCGCCAGCCTTTATCATAAGGTGCATTCTTCTCCAACCAACCTGGACTATTCTCTGGACAATAGGAAGCCAAAGAAACGTCTGAGCAAGAGACCAGAATGAAACGCAAATTTGAGCTCTTATTCTCGCAGCAAATCCCTTATTCAGCTCCATTTCCATTATTTTGACCTACATTCAAATCATCTAATAAATACATTCTCTCACCTCGGAATTACTTTTCTGTGGGCACTAAATTACTGTGCTTATTAAACCATAAGACCGGCAATTTTTTATTGTCTCTTTTTAAATCTAGGATCTCATTATATCAGCACAAACAGTCTCAGACTCCTGGTTTTTAAGCTCTTTCTTCAGGATACCATGTTGGGCTTGTCTAGGGTGTTTTGTAGTGACGTCTGATTTTTGTGGTATCTTACAGGTTTTTCCCAGTAAGAAAGAGAGGAGAGGGTTGAGGGTGATGGGTACTGGGGTTGTTGGAAAGCACCCATTTCCCACCATGAGAAGGGGCTCTATCTGGCTATGTCCTTCACTAAGGAGCTAGAAATGTAGCTTAATGATAAAACCCTTGCTGAGCATGTGAGAACCCTGTGTTCCACAGCCTCACCCATTACCCCTGCATTTAAAACAAAACAGTACAAATAAACAAAAGTAGAATTCAGTGGCTGGGAAGATGGTTCAGTGTTAAAGAGCACTTGATGCTCTTTCAGAGGATCCAAGTTTGTTTCCCAGCACTTGTGTTAGGTTTAACTCCAGGGGATCTGATGCCCTCTTCTGGCTTCAGTGAGCAACTGTGCCCTCACATGCTCGTGTACTCTAGTGTATACACACACACACACACACACACACACACACACACTGAGAGTCACACACCACAGATACATGCATAATGTAAAATTAATATATAAATGTCTTTAACATGTGATGGAGATGGTCTTGAGTACAAAGGAGTCTGTTAGAGGATTCAAATGTAGTTGGTATCGGTACAAAGGTGTAGGCAATCAACAGTCACCAGAAACTAAGGCTAACTTGATGTCTCTTGAGTCCCATGAATAAAATCTATAAACAAAGAAGTACTAAGAGTAAGTTATGGCTGACTGGATCCTACTTGGGCATTTAAAAAGGATGTGGGAAAGTGTGGATGACTTTAGGGGATAGCCGTGAGCTGCCAATCAGCATGCTTTCCTTTGGTTGCTTAGCAAAGGGGAGGAGGGGACTCTAGAAGGAACAGCCATGAGCTGCAAACAACAAATGGTTGTCTGCCTCTGGTTTTTCTAAGAACCAACTGTGGTAGGCAAAGGATTGTCACAGAGGGGAAGCCTCCAGGATTGGGGGCCCCATCCTCACAGCCTGGTGGGGTCTAACTACAGGACTCAAAAGAAGTGCCAGACAGTGTTTGTCCTGGCCTTTAATCCCAGCATCCAGGAGGCAGAGGCAGGCAAATCTTTGAGTTGGAGGCCAGCCTAGACCACAGAGAAAATTCCAGCACAGCCAGGGCTACACAGAAACCCTGGAAAAGTCAAATAAAGAAACAAACAAAAAAGGTGATAGGTAGACAGACAGACAGACAGACAGAAAGGAAAAGGTTTTTATGTTCTGAAAATCACATTTGTGGGTTTTGCCTCAAGTCTTCTCATGTCACATACTTTTGTATTCAAATGCACTCCCGTAAAAGAAGGAAGACACAAAACTGAAATGTATAACAGATGAATCTAATATGTTAAGTAATCATTGTTATATTCTCTGACACATCTTTAATGTTTTTTATTTATAACTATTTTTAGTTGTTATTGTGTATATGTCTGTATACTATGTGTGTGCAATGTCCACAGAAGCTAGAAGAGGGTATCAGGTGTACTGAAACTTTGTATGGGTGCTTGGAATTGAACCTGGATCCTTGAAAGAGCTGCTAGTGTTTTTAACTGCTTAGCCATCTCTCCAGCCTCTATAATCATATTTTTGTGTGTATTTTTATTCGTCCCCAATAATATGACATCTATACAATATCCTATTTAAAGATGTTATTTCATTGGCTATAGAGTACCTGGAAAGGTGTTAAGTGTCATTAAGAATTGGGAAAATGTATAGAAGACCATGGTGGAATTTATACCCACCAGGAAGTTTAGCATCCAGCAAAGGGGAAGAAACAAGTGTTGATTGGGGTGAACGTGGAGCGATCAGGACCCTCTTGTCTTCTAGAAAGATTGCAGGTTGTCGCAGCTGATGCGGAAAATGTCTTGTCAGTTCTTGGAGAGTGAAAGAGAATCTCATTTCATCCTGAAGTGTGTGCACTGGTCATGTGTGAAAACAAGTGACGGAATAAAACTATGCAAAGGGATGTTCAAGATAGCCCAGTGGAGATGATCTCTTGGGCACCGTGTAAAAACTTTCACCTGCCAATAAAACCGGGATTGGCCAATGGGTCAAGGCAGCATTGTAAGGTGGGACATCTGGCAGGGAGAAAAGAATTCTGGGTTTGAATAAGGCAGAGGGAATTTGCCCAGAATGCTGAAGGAGACAGTCACATGAAGCTGAGGAGAGGCAACCAAGCACATAGTGGGACTTAGAAAGAAAATAAATGGCACAAGGCCCTGGGTTTGGTCTCCAGCTCCGAAAAAAAGAACAAAAAATAAAAAGAAAAAAAAAAGAAAGAAAATAAATGGGTAATTAAAGTATTAGCTAGTTGGGAAATAAGCCAAAGCTTATGGCGTAAGCATATATCCATGATATATCCAGTTTCAGAGTCCTTATTTCTGGGAACAAAGATGTCATGTGCAAAAGCCTCCTGCACTTACACAGATTTATGAATCAAAGGCAAGAAGACTTCTGTCTTAGTCAGGGTTTCACTGTTGTGAAGAGACACCATGACAAAGGCAACTCTTATAAAAGACAACATTTCACTGGGGCTGAACTGCAACCCTGAGCCAGAGCCCTGAGTTTTGAAGCTTGAAGACCGAAAATATCCATGCCAGGTTACAGTTTTCCACCAATCAGAATCATCTGTTCTTTCATGGTTCGGAGCAATCACTATGTTTTGGGGAACAAAAGAAAAATGGCCATCTGGAATGCTCCCCTGGAGCCTGGGAACGTGAACTTAATTTCACCTTAGGATCAACATGGAGCCTCAAAACGAAATGGCAGCACTTAGGATAAGTCTAATTTGTTTGATCCAAAAGAAAAAAGAAAAGAAAAGAAAAAAAAAGGACACCCCCCCACCCCAACAAGGACTATTAGACAGGCCCACGACTTCAAAAAAATGTGTTTCCTATGGATTGCTCAGAAAGCAGCCAGCCCCTACCATGTGGCCTGGAGCCTGAGTTCCCCTTTCTTCCCAAAATCTGGCTTATCTCTCATCGGCAGTTTAAAAAAAAGAAAGGAGTTTCTGTGTCTGGTGAAGCCCCACCCCCTTCCCTATTCTCCAGTAGAAACACTGGTTCTCTGGTCCTGCAAGACTCATTCTTCTGTAAGCTGAGGTACTGAGCCCCAGAATTTTAGACTACCATTCTCGGCGATTCAGAAAAGTCTGCTCTTTTTTGGGGGGGCGGGTGGCAAACTGAGTCTATACTTTCTTTTTTTCTCAGCCTTTTCTTTCTTTCTTTCCTTTTTTTGTTTGTTTTGCTCTGTCTTTTGTTTTGTTAAGACGGGGTTTCACTATATAGCCCTGCCTGTCCTGAAACTATCTGTGTAAACCAGGTTAGCCTCAAACTCAGAGATCCCCCTGCTTCTGCCTCCCACCTGCTGGCTGCACCACACCACAGCCAGGTTTGGAGAGGTAATGCCCTCTGGTACTGGGGGCAGGAGTAGGTTCAGTCTTTCACAGTCGCATCCTTGGCCTTTCAGCAATTATCCTCTCTAGGGCTTCTTTCATTATCAGTTTGGTCCTTAAGCTTGGGAAAGTGACCTTGTGAGTGTGGCCTTTCCTTTTTTTTCTTAGCAGCCTACTTATCTGGGTGACATTGGGCATTTCCTTCTTTTCTCTCTTGGTTCTTTTTTTTTTTTTCCTTTTTTTTTTTTTCGGAGCTGGGGACCGAACCCAGGGCCTTGCGCTTGATAGGCAAGCGCTCTACCACTGAGCTAAATCCCCAGCCCCTCTTGGTTCATTTTTAAATGTTGGCTTCTTATATTTGGCCAGTGGCAGACAATGCTGACAGACCAGTAACATGCCGACTGGGACAAATTTAGCAAAAAGATCATAAGCCAGAGAGTGGTGAAACCACCAAACCAGACCACTCTGTGGGTAGGAAGAAAATTTTATTGGTGGTCACCCGGCTAAGGCTATCTCTCAGGGTTGAGGGCAGCAAAATGGAGAGAAAGCAAGCAGACATATGACAGTCAACAGGATGGGATTGATTTGAGCTGTTAGGATTGACTGGGAATTAGATGCTCCTGCCTGAGACAGTTGATCTTTAGTGTGGATTAGGAGATTTGTTTCTCTGGTAAACAGGAACCAGCCTTTAGGCTTCTTTATCAAAACAAAAACCAACCAAACAAAAAAACCCTTTTTAATTTAAGACATTGTCAATGAGCACTGTCATTTTGGGGCCTGCTCTGGAAATAACAAAGATAAACATAGACTATTAGATGATTTATTAAATGCATGTTTGTCAGCCCCAGCTGACTGCCAGAGAACAGCGCTCACCGAATTCCTGAGAGGACACGGAAGGCTTTTATAGCAGGTGAGCGAGAGGCTATTTAATCTTACTGCTGGACCATCTGTGGGGGGTTTCTATTTGAGGGGGGAAAGCTAGATTTTGTAGCACCCGCTACTCTGTTTACACTGGCCATTTAGGGTAAGGTGTCATGTGTCACTCATCGGAGGGTCAGTTGTAAATGTTGGTAGGAGACACCCTTGTGGGGAATCCACCAGAGAAGACTGCTCAGACATGGGTGTTGGCTAATAGAAAGTCTTTATTAGCCAGCCGGCAGCTACATAGTGTGTCTGGGATCTCAGATAGTGCTGAACCTTCCTCAAGGTGAGACTTAATGCACAAAAACATATAGGCTTCAGTTAACAAGAGCAGTTAGCCAGAAACAGAACTAAAAAGCTAAAAAGAGCTCTCAGAACCATAGACTTTGATGGAGCAGTTCTTTGGTTTGGGTAGCTTATACTTTCTACTGGCTGAATTTTACAATTCTACCACAGAGTCTACCACAGAGTGCTAAGTGGTTACCATTAGCTGCAACATCATAAACCAAGGGGTTAAGCTGAGCAGTCAGGATCTAAATTTTGTTGTTGTTGTTGTTATTTTTTTTTTGAGAAATATCTCACTGTGTAGCTCTGGCTATCTAAGAACTCACTATGTAAACCAGGTTGGCCTTGAACTCACAGAGCTCAGTCTGAATCTTTCTCACAAGTGTACGGGACAGTGTACTACACTATCACATCTAAGGGTTGAATTTTTTAATGTGTGTTTTTCTTTGTTTGTTTGTTTTTTGCTGTTCTTTTAAGCCAGTTTTTCTGTATAAAATTCCACTTTCTCCATGACTTGGTGACTTGAATGATAGGCATTGCTTGTTTGTGTGTTTTTATGTTATTGGTTGAGTATGGGATCAGAAAAACCTTGGCCACCTGCCTCTTTCCAAATTCTGAGGCAAGAAAAAAATAAAAAAAAACAGTGTAATAGGGAGGGAAGAAAGTCATCGAAGGAAAAAATGCAAGAACAGACTCAGTTTGCCCTGGAAACAGTGTTCGACGGGTATACTTGATTGTCAACGTGATACATCTAATACGCATCTCTCAGGCAGAAAAACACGCCTGTGGTCTAGATTGTTTTCTGGAATGGAGAAAAGACGTTTCTTTTAACCCTGATCTTGACATAGTGAGGCATACCTTCAGTCGGATCTAATCCAGATCTAATATGGGCTACTCCTTCTGCTGGAAGCCTATTTAAGGTATGGAAGAAAGAAGCCTTTACTCTCGGCCTGCTCTCTCCTGCCTTGCTTGCAAGCCCATTCCTACACTGGCTTTAGAGCCTACTTCTTTGGGAGTCTAGCGTCAGTTGAACACCAGCCGAGACATCCAGTCTTGTGTACTGAGCAACTACTGGATTCTTGGACTTTCTGTACATAGCCGGTCATTTGCTAAAGAACCCCACGGTGGTTTGAATATGCTTGGCGTGGCCCAGGGAGTGCCAAGATTAGGAGATGTGGCCTTGTTGGAGGAAGTGCGTCACTGTGGGGGAGGGCTTTGAGGCTCCCCGTGCTCAAGCTCTGCTCAATAAGGAAGGGAGTTCCTTCCTGGCTCCCTGTAGAAGAGTCTCCTCCTGGATGCCTTCAGATTAAGGTGTAGAACTCTCTTACAGTGCCATATCTGCCTGGACTCTGCCGAGCTTCCCATTATGACGTTAATGGACTGAACCTCTAAAAGCTGTAAGCCAGCCCCAGCTAAATGTTTTCCTTTATAAGAGTTGCCTTGGTCACGGTGTTTCTTTACAGCGATAAAACTCTAACACACAGCAAGAGCAGATGTTTATTGGCCTGAGAAATTGAAACCTCCAAACCTGAACGTTATCACAAAGGGTCTGAAAATCAGTTTTCAAAGTAGAGAGCAGGACAGGGAGGCCGTGACTTCAACAGGCCTAGAGACTGGGTTTCTGGAAAAACTTGTCTTCTGTTTGTTATTGTTCTTTTGTTTTGTTTTCGAAAGTGCAGGGTGAAAGACAAGTCAGGTTGCCTATTTTCGTGAGTGTTATCGTTGGAATGTTTCCTAAAGTCTTGGGCAAACTGGCGGTATGGTGGTGGGATTTGGGAAGATGGGGGCTGGCAGAGGGGTTTCCTTTAGAATTTTCATCTCTTTTTTTTCTTTTTTCTTTTTTTTTGGGGGGGCTGGGGACCGAACCCAGGGCCTTGTGCTTCCTAGGCAAGCGCTCTACCACTGAGCCAAATCCCCAACCCCAGGGGTTTCCTTTAATAAGGCCCTTCCTCCTAATCCTGCTCAAAGCAGCTCTTTGAGTTGTCTCCATGACCACTGAGTCTGGAATTCTCTTGCTCTGACTCCATTCTTAGGAGGGAGAATTAGGAATTGCCCACTGCGCATTGTTACAAGCAAGTGGACAAACGCGCCGCTTACATGCAGGCTTCCACCCAGACAGGGATAGAACGCTAGAACGCTAGGGCTTCAGTGAGTGATCTGCTTGCTAATTTGCCCAACAAAACTAGTATCTCCTGTCATTAGCGCTCCAGGACGCGAGCCAAGGGCTCGCTGGCCTATCGGGATAAAGGTTAGGCTCGCTGGCCTATCAGGGTAAAGGTTATTACTTTAGTGCCCGAAGTGTCCAATGAGGAGTATGCTTCTTACGTGAGGGAATTTATCTGACCTAGGTCTGTTTCCTTAACCCCCAAATTAGGCATGTTTGTTACTTGGAAGTACATCCTGGATCCCAGGTCTAGATATCAAAGTCGCCTTCTGTGACAGCAGGAGCGGCAGGAAGACACCAGGACACTCCGTGGCTGGAAATGGTACGTTCGGCCTGTGTCTTAGATGTGGGGAGGATGCTGCTGCTGCTGCTGCAGACGGAGACCGCAGTGGATACCGACCTTCCGAGATAGCGGAGTCTACAGCAGAGTCTCATCTGGCTCCGCTGAGAGCCGTGGTCTCCCCCTACCTGAGCGCTCAGTGCTGCGGCGTCTAGGGTCAGCGGGGCTTCTCAACCAGGGTCTCTGCAGTCTGAGCGGTTCGGGTAAGAGGGTCCTGGGGAGCCAACCCTGGGAGTTGGATTGGAGCTCTTGTGCCGGGGATGGAGGTGGGGCTGCATGGATAGTGATGGTTAGAACACTGGTCCTTTTACTGCCTCGTCCTCCCCCGAAAATCCCGACATACCCCATGCAGTGTCTCGGAGCAGCTACTCAGAGCACATTGTGATTCTGAGTGTTGGGGTAGGGGGGTGTGTGGAGAGCGGGATAGAGACATATTGGAGCATCGAGTGGCCCCATCCTTTCTGGAATAAAAGTCAAGTGCCCGTAGAGCAGTGGTTCACAACCCTCCTAATGCTGCAGTCGTTTACAGTTCATGTAGTGATCCCATCCATAAAATTACCTTCGTTGCTAATTTATAAGTGTAATTCTGCTACCGTTGTGAATCGTAATGTAAATATTTGATATGCAAGATATCTAATAGACAATCCTTGTGTTGTCCGCCCCAAAGGGGTTGCGACCCATAGGTTGAGAAACACTGTCTTTGCAGGTCTGGGAGAGATGTAAAAATATACAAAGGTGGCCACCCGGAAGTTACAGCTATTTTATTATTATTATTATTATTATTATTATTATTATTATTATTATTATTATTATTTGGAACTGGGAACTGGGTGGTTTTTTACATCCAGGTGTATTATACCTGCAGGAAAAGAGGAATGGTCAGGCTGCACAGAGCAGTTCTTTATGGCTAGGGGACTATTACCCTCCCTGCACAGCCTGACTCAATTCCTAGTGGCCCGAGGCTTTTAACCCACAAAGAGCAGCTGCAGTTAAGGTGGGTAAAACCAAGCCTCTGTGGACTCTTATGGTGGACTTGCCGGTGGCTTAGAGTCATAGCTTCAGTGTTTTCTGTTTGTTTGTTTCTGTGATGGAAGTGGAAGGCTTTTCAAGACTGAGTTTCCTGGACTGAGTTGTGGCCCAGGCTGCTCTCAGACTCAGAAATCTGCCTGCCTCTCCGTGGGGTGCTGGGATTAAAGGTATGCGCAAGAGCACCCAGCTTTAGGGCTGTAGTCTTTATCAGTTCCTTTTCCATTGTCTTTCACACTGCCCTGCTTAGGTTAATTGTTATTCCTGTCCACACCCTAAACCTTTTTGAGCAATTAACGCCCCTCATCCCTCCAGAACTGAAGGCTGTTTCTCCCTTCAGGGCTTCACCATGGCCGCCTGAGTCTTGATGCTGTAATTCACCCAATGAAGCTTTTCTCAGCTCCCTTTCTGCCAAAACCTGTAACATCAATCTTATAGTGACCCCAAGAGACTTGAGCCTGTTATGTCAGCAACAGACAGACATATTTGTGTTATTGAAATTGGCATTCCCAACCTGTGCCCAGTCAGGGCCAGCCCGCTGTTCTCAGTAACCCAATAAAAATAGCCAAGTAATTAGTGGTGAGCAGAAAAGATCTCTTCTGCCTCTGCCCATTGGAAAGAGGAAGAAAGATCCAGGGAGGCTTCTAAGTGTCTTCAAAGTCCTGAAGTGAGATCAAAGTGAAGCAGAGGCCAGGGATGTACAGATGCAAACAGTCCAGGTCAAGGTGTGGTCCCGCCCTGCACTGCACTGCCCTGCCCTCCACCTTTGGTGGGCTCCAGGCTCATCCTGTTAGGGGATCTGTTAGAAGGGTATGAAGTCCCTTTCTGAGAGACAAGTTCCCCACTCTGATTGGTACCTGGTCCTTCTTTCAGCCTGAGATTCCTGAGGAAATTCCCATTTCTTTGGGGTCCATTGTCTTAGAGTCTCTTTAGAATATCCTCAATTCTGCCAGGCAGGCTACAATGGCAGAATTTATTGAATACTCAAATTCACGAGCATTGTTGTTTTATTGGTGGTAATTTGCTATTTAAGCCTGACTTTCCTTTCTACCTGGCCAAGGTCTTTTTAGTCCAGTCGTTTAACTTGTGTTTTGAGACTAGTCTTACTGTGTAGCCCTGCCTCATCTGGAACTCACTTATAGACCACACAGACTTGAAACTCAGAGACCTGCCTGTCTGGCCTCCACAGTGCTGAGGCTAAAAGGTACTTGCCACCGTGCTTGGCCATTTGTTGCAAATTTTGCTGTTAGTTTTAAGACAGTTTCTCACTATTTGGCACTGGTCGGCTGCTACTCCCTCTATAGGCAGAGCAGGCTGGCACTGGACTCACAGATCTGCCTGACTCTGCCTCCCAAGTGCAGGGATGAAGATCTGCTCTACCACACCCAGCCCTTTATCCCAGTGTGAATCACTAACAGCAGCAGCAGATCACATGGGAACACTTCACACAACCAGAGATGGCACAGGTTACAAATGGCTAGGAAATGGTTAAAGAGGCTGCAGAATAGAGGCTGTCCTGGGGGCACAGGCAGAGAGCTGAGGTAGGTGAGGGGAGAGACTGCAGGGGACCAGATCAGTCTTACCAGTGCAGGTGCAGGGATGCCAAATGCCCCTTGGGAGGGCAGACTGTTGGATGGTGACTTTGAAGTGGGCTGAATGTTTTGCCATGAGGAAACTCCTGGAGCAAGGCTGTGGAGGAAGACATTGTGATCCAGGAGTAGACAAGTTTGCTGGCTTTTGACAGCTGACCCCGCCATGGCTCATGAACCTGCTACAGTTTGGTCTTTTAGTCTCAGGTAAGAGGGCTCCATCTGTTGTGGTCCCAAAGCTCCTGTGTCTGGCGTTTCTGGCATGATCTGGTATATTTTCAGGTGTTGTTACTTATTGATACAGTTACTGTCTCTTGGTGTGCTGGCAGATGCTGGTTGGCTGTTTATGTGAACAACTGGACGTGTGTAAACAGTCCCCCTTTCCTGGTACTGATCCTCTGTGTGTAGCAAATCAGGTCAAGACGGTTGTTGTACAAGGTGACACTCTTCTAGGCTAGCTGTGTCCCAGAAGTTGTGACATTCTGCACAGCAGAGTGACCTAGAGAAGTCCCTGCCCACCTTCTCTACCTTGTCTCTGTTTCACCCAGAGGTGCCTGCTTTCCTAGGAGTGCCACAGAGTTAAAGGATGTTTCCTGTATGTTCTGTAATCTGGCCTTGGGTGCAGAGTTCTTACAACTAGGAATAAAGCTCTGACTTTCCACGTCTTCCTGACATTGTCGAACTCCCTGACAAGGGATGTCCACATGCAGAGTTGAGTGGACTTGGCCTCTGTCATAATTGTAATTGTCACTTTCCTTGGTTTGGTTTGGTTTGATTTTTTGATACAGGGTTTCTCTGGGTAGCCTGGGCTATCCGGAAACTCACTCTGTAGAGCAGGCTGACCTTGACTTAAGAGATCTGCCTGCCTCTGTCTTCAGAGTGCTGGGATTAACGGCTGTGGCAGCACTCCTGGCTGTATTTTTTCTTTCTAAGTTTAATTTTTTTAATTTATTTACCTTATGCATATGAGGGCTCGGTTCTCATGCACACCAAAAGAAGGAATCAGATCCCATTACAAGTGGTCGTGAGCCACCATGTGGTTGTGGGAATTGAACTCAGGTCCTCCGGAAGAGCAGCCAGTGCTCGTATTTATGATAGAGGTAGGTCACGACTAGATTTGAAAGGGGTGTTGCAATAGGCAAAGGCTCCTAGTGGCAGGTCCACAGACTTCCCTAGAGCTTAGCTGCTGAGGCCTTTTCTCTCTTAGGGAGTTGGAAACAGTGCTAAACATGAGTAAACAGAAGGGAAGGGAAGGTGAGAAGTTGATATGGTGGAGGTGGAATATAGAAAACACAGAGAGTACCTGAGTTAAGCCTGTCCCTCTCCTAGAATGGAGGAATAGACAGGCCTCACAGAGCCACCATGGATTGGCCTTAGAGCTGTCTGTGACAGAAATTTCCTGGGGACACTCACACAACCCACACATCTACTCACCACCAAAAGGAGCCCAGAATAGTACAAAGGACGATTGTACCAGGGTCCAGTTGATGAACCAATGAGTGTGTGTATTGGGGCTACTAACATAGGAGGGGGCCTCCTTCCAAACAGCAGAGATAACTCAAAGGTGGCCGCATCACCAGACGGCCCATCCTAACACAGGTGAAGACTCCTGGCCACTGCCCTCTTGACCTCTTCCATTCAGCCAGCGTCTGTGCAGCCACAGTCCCAACATCTCTTCCAGCTGCTGGCTGGGCAGGGGCTCTATCCCCAGCAGCTGTTCACTCCTACACTGGTAGTGGGGAGTGCTACAGTCTTTCAAGTTTCTATTCTTTCTAGATACATGACCTTGTTTACCTGCATGGGGGCAAGCATTTCAGTTTGTTTGCTTAAATAATAAGGATTGGTTTTGACCATCTCATAGCATCAACACTAAGACAAGGATCAATGGGGTAATGATCAAAAAGATGCCACAGCATCCAAGTGCGTGCACTTCCTGACCTCTGTTTGAATCTTATAATGTGAAGGCCACATCGATCTCAAATGTGAACCTGAGGGCATCAGACCCCCTTTTTTTCATTTCTCCCACCATGGCCACACTGAATGTAAAAAGTTTTGTTTTCTGGGCGTGGAGACCTAACTGAGCATTTCAGAGGACCCAGGTTTGTTTCCTCACTACCACAGAAGGCGACTTGCAGCTGCCTGTAAGTCCAGATCATTCTTCTGGACTCTAAGTTTAGCACGCTCGGGTGCACGCACACACGAAATAAAACTAAAGTCCGTAAAAGAGAACAGAGCGCCTTATGCCCCTTGTCAGTGCTGGTTCTCCGTCGCCGATCCTAAGGACTGGTAGCCAAGTGTAAGCCAGAAGGGCTCCAGGATCAGGATTTCGTTACTTAAATTTTTTAATTATAAGAAAAAAGACTTCAGCCTAATTTCAGAGTTCTGGTGTATGTGAGGACTCACTCTTCTTTGTCTAATTATTTTGAATTATAATTGTTTGTTAATGCGTAAGGCCCGAGGTGTTGGGTTATGTGGAGGTACTGAGTTACTGCCACCCGAAATAGGTGCTGGGTTTCGAACCAAGGCCTTCTACAATAGCAGAGGATGCTGTCGAGCCCTCTCTCCAGTAGGACTCAGTCATCTTACAAGCAAATTTGGTACCGTGTTTACAATATAAAGACACACGCACATGTAGCTAGTGTGGACATAGAGATACCATAAAAATATCCCAAGGCTTTTCTAACCATCACTTAGATTTACCATGACTTGTGGGGTTTTGTACTAGACCATTAATTTGATTGTGTATATTCTCAGTGAGTCCTAATCTGGTCTGAACTGTTGAGAACTCGAGGTCTATCTAGTAAAAACAATGTAGAAAACGGGTGCACACCCTGACTTGATTTACTTTTAAACATGCTGTTTTTTTTTAATGTTTTCAGAATTTCATACCTGGAGACAGTGTTTGAGCATATCCACACATACCATGACCTTTCTCCTTACCTCTCCAACCTTCTACTTTAAAAAAACACATCATCATCATCATCATCATCATCACCATCATCATCATCATCCTCATCATCATCATCATAAGCAGATTTTGCTGCTCTTGTATGTTTGTTTGTTAGGCTATGCATTGCAGCACAGTCGACTTACCAAGGGACACACCTTTAATGTGTGACTTGCCCTCACCTAGCAGCCATTAACAGACAATTATCTGCCCTTGCCCCATCCATGCTGGGATGTTGACTGTCTTGCTCTTCTCTACACAAACACAGTGGCTATTATTTTAAATGTAGCCCTGTCATGTCCAAAAGACACTGTTTCAGCCCAAGCTCTGGCTTCAACAAGCATCCTGCTTCCTCTTGGTTCTTGAGCCTGGGGGATGGGATAGGGGAGAAAGGTGTGGATATCTCATTGATGCCTGAGTACTCCCTAGACTTTTTCTCTTCATACGGACAGGTTGTGAGTTTCTGTGTTCATCGTTGTCCACTGCACACAGAAACATCTCTCTTGACGATAAGTGCTACACTTATCTATGTGCATAGACAGATATTAAGATTGTCACCATTAAGTAGATTTATTTCAGAGGCTTGTGACCTCTCCAGCTCTAGGTCAGACTGCCAGGGCAAGACATGTTTTCCCTATGTAGTGGGCCTTAAATCCAGTTAGAATACAATCTGTTACCCCTTCATGATGCGATTGACTGTGGACGTGTGTTTTTGTCTGGTTGATAGCATAGCTTTCAGGGTTCACAGGTAATGACAGGTGTTGATGGCTTCTCTCCTTCAGCAGTAACATAGTGCATGACAAAGGACAATGCTGAGAGACAATGTCAAGTTCTTAGGTAGTGGTGGGGCAGCCCTTGGGACACTCTTGACCAACAGCTTCTGGCATGGCCTTTTATTTGACAACCTGTGGCTTCTAGTGTGGAATACAGTGTCCTGTGTAGGGGACTGGTTGTAGACATTCATTAAAGACATTCATCTGCAGGTAATAAATTTGGTCAAGTATTTTATTTTATTTTTTTTCCAAGATAGGGTTTCTCTGTGTGGCCTTGGCTGTCCTACAACTTGCACTGTATGCCAGATTGGCCTTGAACTCACAGAGATCCACCTGCCTCTGCCTCCAAGAGTTGGGATTAAAGGTGTGCAGAACAACTGCCCATCCAGGTATTTTACTTTAATGTGTGTTTTAGAAATCATAGAGGTGGCATGTTGGTGAGTTAGAGCTCTGTCTAAAGGCATCTGTAATCTTTCCCTTTGTTTAATGATTTAGTAGAGTTCTCACATAAAAGTGGTGTGATGGCCAAATGAGATGGCTCCATTGTTTATCAACTTGGCACACCTGGGAAATTGGAATCCCAACTGAGGAACTGGCTTCACCGGTTTGGCCTGTGCACGTGTCTTCATGGCCTTTTCTCTTCTTTCTTTCTTTCTTTCTTTCTTTCTTTCTTTCTTTCTTCCTTTCTTTCTTTTTCCCTTTTTACATAGTTTGGAAGCCTGGGTCTTAAAGAATTTTCTTTATTTTATGTATGTGAGTACACTGTAGCTGTCTTTAGACACACCTGAAAAGAGCATCGGATCCCATTACATACAGTTGTGAGCCACATGTGGTTGCTGGGAATTGAACTCGGGACCCACAGAAAAGCAGTCAGTGTTCTTAACTGCTGAGCCATCCCTCCAGCCCCAGGGCATTTTCTTGCTTGTTAATTGGTCGAGGAGGGCCTAGTCCCATGCGGGTGTTGACATCCCAGTTAGTAGGGGCTGGAACGTGGATGAGAAGGATAACCCAACAAGCCAGTGATCTGCATTCGTGCACTCATGCTTTCTGCGTCAGTTCTTGCCTACACAATCCATCCTTTCGTTTCCTCCTTAGCTTCCCTCCGTGACTGACTGTGACCCGCAATCCATATAAACACTCTCCTGCCCAAGTTACGTTTGGTCACAGCAACAGAAAGCAAAATGGGACACTGCTGAGGAGAACTCCTTGTCATGAGCCCTGTGTGCTGTTTGATTAAGGAACCCAGCTATACACTTTGTAATATTGGCCTTTTGTGCAATCACAGAACATGTATTCAGGTTCCTAGCACGTTATAAGTAGTATTAACTAGAGGCCGTATGGGTTGGCTCTGTGGGTAACGGCACGAGCTATGCGACACTGATGGTCTGACTTCAAGCTCCAAAACCACAGTTAAACTAGAGAGAACCAACTCACAAGAGATGTTGCTGACTTCCACCAGAGTCCTGTGGCACACTCACGCTTTCCTCCCACATTGCACACCAAACCAAAGTTTTTTTTTTTTTTTTTTTTTTTTTTTTGTTCTTTTTTTCGGAGCTGGGGATCGAACCCAGGGCCTTGCGCTTCCTAGGTAAGCGCTCTACCACTGAGCTAAATCCCCAGCCCCCAAACCAAAGTTTTAAAAACACGTACAAGTAGTATCTACCAACCCAGGTAATACAGACAGACAATGTGTTGGGTTTTAGGCAGATAGGATTCCTCTGATGAGTATGAATTGATTGCTAGGATTCTTAGGGAGAAGAGGATGTTGTTTTTTAACTTAGGCTATAGTTGTCATCAACTGTCTGAGAAATCTACCTCACTCTGTACAGCTCCGGTGGGAAGGAATCCCTCCAGATCTCAGTTCTCAGACACCAGCAGAACACAAGGGTGCCCAGCATTTCTAAGCGCACACGTTCTGAGGACAGCAGATACTGATCATGGTGGGTGGTAGACAATAGAACCTGGGGTGACAGTTGTTAGAAAGATGCAGTGCAGAAGGAGGAACTGCACAGTCCTCTGCACAAGAGCTCATCCTTCTTTGATGTTCCTTTCCCAGAAAGCTCCCGTTTACTTTTAGCATTTGTGAGTGGGGGAAGGCATCTCGGTCTGTATGAGCAGTAGAGTGTGATGACCAGGACAACTTGAACCCTTGTGGAACAGTGTCATGTCTTATTAATTCTGTGTACGTCTGTGGTACCATGAGGCTCACTTTCCTGGAAATGTATGTGTGTGCTTTCAGGAGTCAGTGAGCTTTGAGGATGTGGCTGTCAAGTTCACGCAGGAGGAGTGGGCTGTGCTGGATCCATCCCAGAAGAAGCTGTACAAAGATGTGATGCAGGAAACCCTGAGGAACCTGGCCTCTATAGGTACACATGGGCATTTCCTTTTTTGGTCCATCAATGTTTCTAGCTAATCAGTGTTGACGTATGAATTGGAATATGGAGAAGGGAACTGGGGAGAATTTGTCAAATGGGATACACCATGAATTTAGCTGGCATCCAGTACTTTTCCTCTAATTAATAATTAGTAATAGTTTTTCTGTGTCTGCATTTTAGGAAACAAGTTGAGCAAACAGAAGGTTGTGAGTGAGTATGAGAAACTATGGAGAAAACTGAGGTAATTTCTTTCCTAAATCATTGTTTTTAAAAAGATTCTTTTATTTTATGTATATGAGTACACTGTAGCTGTCTTCAGACACACCAGGAGAGGGCATCTGATCCCATTACAGATGGTTGTGAGAGTCACCATGTGTTTGCTGGGAATTAAACTCAGGAAGAGCAGTTGGTGCTTAAAACCACTGCGCCATCTCTCCAGTCCCTCCCAAACCAATTTTAACTCCAGAAAATTTCTCTCAGAATTGTGTTTTACACATCAGCATTAGGAGATGCCAAATACTACAATATGGAGAGCAGCCAAAATATGCTGATGTCATGTGGATGTATTACCATGGCTCATGTAATCCATACCTTAGGCCATACAGAATATCTCAGTTTGGATTTATATCGCTATACTCAAGACCAACGGGCAAGGCAGCTGGGGAGGAGAGGGTTAACTTCACCCTGTAATCAGCAATCCATGATCAAGGGAAGTCAGGTCATGAAGTCCAACAGGAACCTGTGGGCAGAGGTCATGGAGGAACACGGCTTACTCGGTTTGTTTTCTTATGAACCTCAGGACCCCTTCCCCAGGGATCGTGCTCGTAACAGTGGGCTGGATCATCAAGTAAGAAAATGTTCCACAGGCTTCCTTACAGGCCAACTCCGTGAGGACATTTTTCCAACTAAAGTCCCCTAGATTTTGTTCAGATGACAAGATACTATCAAAATCGATTCTCTGATGTCCCTTTTTGCTTGTCCACACTATGTCATGTTAATATTAATATCACAGTTTAAAGCATTAGAAACAGTTTTAAGAAATTTCAACAGTTGAAAAGTCCAAGGGCTCCTTAAAAACCAAGGGTCTCTTTCAAAAGCCAAAAAAGTCTCTGAACTGTGGGGCCCTTGTAAAAAAAAAATGAATTTTACATGCTTTCTTACTCCAATAGAGAAGAACAAGGGCATAGTCACAATCAAAGCCAATGAAACCAACTTTCAGCAGTATAAACATTAGGCTCCCACTCCTGGAAATGAAACTCTATCTCCTGGGCTCACACGGTCTCGGACTGCTCCACTTTCTCACAGGCACTACCAGCAACACAGATTGTCTCCAGGGTCAGGCCAGTGCCTCATCATTTGATACCCTGGGCTGTCATCCTACGCTACTCGTGTCTCCATTATGGTTTTCACAGTACCTGAGGCTCAACCTTCCCTTACATAGACAGAGGGAAGGGATTATTTGTCTAACATGTCCTGGTCATGGTCCATCAGTAAGAGAAGCCAAAACAGGAACTCAGTACAGTCAGGGCCCAGAGACAGGAACTGAGACTGAGCCATGGAGGAAAGTGCTTACTGACTTGCTCTTCAGGGCTTCCTCAGCCTGCTTTCTTGTACAATCAGAACCACCTGGTGCTTCGGGGGTGACACCACCCACTGTTGGCTGGTTCCTCCCACACTGATGATTGGTAACAAAAATGCCCCCACAGATTTGCCTCAAGATGATCTAATGCAAACATTTTCTAGTCTAAGATTCCTCTTTTCAGATGATTCTACATTGTGTCAAGTTGACAGAAAACTATACCAGTTACACCTCATCATTGCAAAATGGTGTACAGGGGACTCAAAAAAATTGCCTAGCCAGTGTGTTAGGGTTTCTATTCCTGCACAAACATGACCAAGAAGCAAGTTTGGGGAGGAAAGAGTTTATTCAGCTTACACTTCCACACTGCTGTTCATCACCAAAGGAAGTCAGGACAGGAACTCACACAGGGCAGGAACCCGGAGGCAGGAGTGGATGCAGAAGCCATGGATGGATGCTGCTTACTGGCTTGCTTCCTCTGGGTTGCTCAGTTTGCTCTCTTATAGAACCTAGGATTATCAGCCCCGGGACGGCACCACCCACAATGGGTCCTCCCCCGCTGACCACTAATTGAGAAAATGCCTTACAGCTAGGTCTCGTGGAGGCATTTCCTCAAGGGAGGTTCCTTTCTCTGTGATAACTCCATCTTGTGGCAAAACCAGCCAGTCCAGCCAGTAATAGGGCTGGCCATGAAATCAGAATTGTCTGAGTTCGGTTCCCAGAACCCACATAAAATGGTGCATGTATGTAATCCCAGCACTTCTCAGAGAGACCCTGCTTCACCGACATAGAAGCCAAGAGAACTCCTGAAAGTTGTCCTGAGCTTCTCCCACACACCCATAGACACAGGGAATTAACACATGTTTTAAAACTTAGTGTTGTATTGATTTATCTACCAGTCATGGGGACAAGTTGGGAATGACTTATTATTAAAAAAAATGTCAGTTTTTTATTTCATGACCTTGCAAGTATTTAAAAACTAGGTGATTTTTGATTGATACCATTGCAACATCCAAAATGTTCTAAAGATTGTGAATTGAGATATATGTTGAAATGCTGTGTGAATGTTTAATGTTCTCAAGGACACATACTTCACCGTACATGAATCCCACTGTTTCTGCTGTGACTGCCCTCAAGTAGACTTGGAAAGCATGCAGTCTGAACTGTTACAAACTGTTTCCCAGCATGAAGCCAGCATTTCTCTGTTTAGTCATTGGTGAGCACCGTCTTAGTCATGAACTCTTCATTTGTTTTGCAGCAGCCAACTGGTGGAGAAGTTCTGTGACTATCATGAAAGTCGTCAGTGTGCAGAAATCTTCAGCTTCAATCCAGGGCACTCCTGTCCAGGACTTGCTACCTTTGTAAAGAATGCCTGTGAAGAGGGTAGAATTGGCCATTCATCTCTGGGTGTGCCACTGAACCATCAGGTAGGACCTTATGAAGACCAGGAATATGGACAGGCACTGTATGAACGTAAGGAGTTGGGGAGCAGCTCCAGTTCTCTGTCCCTTCAGATGCACAAAAGCACTCCCACCGGAGAAAAACCTTCCAACAATAAAAACTTTGAAGAAGACCTTCCTTGTGTCAAATCCAGCCAAATGTATGAACAAAATGGTTGCGCAAAGAAGTCTTATATGCACAAGGCATGTGGGAAAGGTTTCGCGCATCCCAGTCCTTTACAAAGGCATGAGAAGGTTCACAGCGTTAAGAAGCCCTATGTGTGTGAACTGTGTGGGAAAGGCTTTGCTCGGTTGGGTAACCTTTTAAGGCATCAGAGAACTGGCACAGGTGAGAATCCTTTTCTGCCTGATCCTTACACAAGGTCTCTTCCCCGTTCTGCTTGCCTTAGAAGAAGAATGAGTATTCACGCTGGTGAGAAGCCCTATGTGTGCGAACAATGCGGGAAAACTTTTCTTGATTCCACTTACTTTCGAATACACAGAAGGATTCACACCGGTGTGAAACCCTATGTGTGTAAGCAGTGTGGGAAGGCCTTCACTGCTTCCCGCTACCTCAAATCACACGAGCTGACTCACACCCGGGAGAAGTCTTACGTGTGTGAGCAGTGTGGGAGCGCCTTCACATTTTGGTATCAGTTTCAGAAGCACAAAGTGACTCACAGCGGTGTGAATCCTTACGTTTGTAAGCAGTGCGGGAAAGGCTTTACTTACTCCAGTTCCCTAAAAACGCATGAAAGAACCCACACTGGTCAGAAGCCCTACGTGTGTAAGCACTGTGGGAAAACCTTCGGTAGTTCCGGCAACCTTAAAAGACACGGAAGCACTCACACTGGCGAGAGACTGTATGTGTGCAAGCAGTGTGGGAAGTCGTTCAATAATCACAGCTCCTTTCAGTTCCACAATCGGATGCACACCGGAGAGAACCCCTACAAGTGTAAGCAGTGTGGGAAGGATTTAGCTTCTTCCTCCTCCCTGCAGAACCACGAAAGGAATCACTCTGGAGAGAAGCCCTATGCGTGTTTGCAGTGCGGGAAAGCCTTCAGTTCCGACAGCTCCCTTCGGAAGCATAAAATAATGCACAGTGAAGAAAAACCCTACGTATGCAAGCACTGTGGGAAGTCTTTCCGCCGCTTTTTTGAGGTCCGGGTACACGAACGAATCCACAGTAGCGAGAGACCCTATGAGTGCGAGACGTGCGGGAGAGGCTTTTTGAGTTCAACTCATCTGCGAAGGCATGTACCGATTCACAGTAGACCAAATAAGGGAATTAGTAAGTAACATGGTAGCTCTCACGAAGTCCCCACGTGCTAGCAATGTGGGGAAATGTCAGACAGATTCGAGAGAAGGTATTCTTTTGAATTGGTGTAGCTGTTACTACTAGAAATGCTCTTCTAATACACAGAAGCAGACACTGGAGAAAAGCTGCAAGACACACTTCAGAGTTCTTCTCATTGTGGAGAAGATGTGAAATAGCTCACACTGGAGAGAAACCTTACGCACGCCATGTGAAAAGCCTTTAGTAATGAGGGGACCCTCAAGAGACATTGCCCTCATTTGGACAGACGTCCTTTATATATATAATGTGGTGATCTGAATAAGAATGTTCCAGACCTGCTTATAGATGCCAATGTTTAATTACCAGGGAGTGGAATTGTTTGAAAGGCTTATGAGAGTTAGAAGGTCCGACCCTTTTTGTCTGTGAGCTTTCTGGAGGTTTGACACCGTGGGGTGGACTGTGAGGTTTCTAAAGGCCATGCCAGGTCAGTCCCTCATTCTCTCTGTGCTTGTGGATCAGGATGTAGCTCCCAGACATGATGCTAATGGTCTGAGTCTCTGAAACTGTAAGCAAGCTCACATTAAATGCTTTGTCTTCTGAGAGCTCCTTTGTCATGGCGTCTCTTCACAACGACAGAGCATTGTCTTAAGAAGTGTAGAGAGTCTTACAAAACTTTCAGTCATCCCAGGTTTTTTTAAAATAGACATGAAATAACTCACTGTGGGGCAGCCTAACATACAGGACTTGTAAAGTCTCCGTTGTCATGGTGGTAGCGCTTAAAATGAATGTGTTGGGAAAACTCCCTAGCATTGGGAAGCATGTGGGAAGATTTCTGGGTTCAGCACAAAATTAAGAAATAGCATGTTTTGGGAAACAAGTGTGATTAAGAGATACTTGATTTTAACAGACAGTCTCACCCGCTGAGTCTCCAGTGATCGGTCCTCCCCAGGGCTGAGACTGGCTGTGAATATCGCTTGTTACCAGCTGTGTTGTGGCTGTGGTGGCACTGGCATGTAATCCTACTTGGGAGGCTCGTGAGAAGGATCCCAGGTTTCAGAGCTGTCTGGACTATGTATTGAATTCTTGGTATTCTCAGGGAACTGGGTTTTCTTTTCAGGGATTATGTCTTGATAACAGTAGAATTTAACAAGCGAGCCCAGAGGAAATCTCCAGGACCATTTAATAAAGTTTGAGTGAAAAGCCACAAACCAGGCCAGCTATAGGCAAGTGAAGAAAGTGTGTTCTACTGTTTCCCCCCACTCTTTCCCTCCCTCCTTAACCCCCTCTCCCTTTCTAGCTTTTAAAATTATTTCACAAATCTGAGTGTTTTGCCTGCATCTATGTCTGTGCTGCATGTGTAGACCTGATGCCCGACGAGACCAGAAGGCATTGAACCCCCAGGAAGTGGAGTTAAAGATGGTTTGAAAATCCATGTTGGGATGTTGGGAAGTAATGCCAGGTCCTCAGAAGAGCTGCCAGTGCACCTAACCACTAGGCCGTGCCTCCAGCCCCTCCTGTTCCTTTGAAGCAGGCTTGATCTAGGTAATAACTGGCAGATAACGGGATTCGTACTATGTGATTCATACTATGTGGCCCAAGATGTCCTTACACTCACAACAATGCTCCTGCCTTATTCTGTCATCACAGTTTGAAGTGGTATTTTGATAGGAAGTATATCTGTTTCATGTTCAAAAAATACACAGCAAAAAATATTCCATTGCCCATTTGCTGCATTTTAAGCAAGCACTTTCCCTTATATACGTGTCTTCTTAGGTAAATGGGTGAACATAGACACCATTTCCTCCATCTTCTTACATAATAGTTTCCGACAGTGGCCAGGGCTAAAAGCAGCATCGAGTGTATTTCACCACAGATGGGCCTTCTAGCCATAGAGACTCAGATATCAAGATGCTGCTGCAGTTTGACTTGGTGACCTCCTTGCCTACTGGGTGGTCTGGGGTGAACTTCCCAGAAAGGTGGAAGTTTTGAAGTCACTCATACCTACAATTTAGTCTTACAGTATTTTAGGTGCATGACTTTGGGTGAGTATGGCCGTGATATAAAACACCACAAGCCAGACAACTTGAGGAGAGAAAGGGTTTACCTGCTAGCACATCCAAATCACAGTTCATCATCAAAGGAAGTCAGGACAGGGACTCAAACACAGGGCAGGAACCTGGAGATTCTTGCAGAGGCCATGGAGGGGTGCTGCTTACTGGCTTGCTCAGCTTGCTTTCTCATAGAACCCAGGACCACCAGCCCAGGGATGGCACCATCCGGAACGGGCTGGGCCCTCCCCCATCAATCTTGAAGTGAGAATGCTCTCAGCCTTCCCTTCAGCCCAGTCCTGAGGCATTTTTCTCAGTGTTGGTTCCCTCCTCTCCAGTGACTCCAGCCTGTGTCAAGCTGGCATCATTAGCCAATACGGCGCAAAAACACATGAGAAGACGGCAGTGCCTGTGTGTGGCTTGCTGGCCGTGGAGGGTGGGGGGGACTTCATTCATGCTGCCAGCCTGCTAAGACCAGCTTTGTTTTCCTAGTGTGCTCAGTTTGCTAGTCTCATGCCCAGAATCAAGCCTTCCTATTTATTTTTTCAGTGTTCCTCGCCTCACCATAGTCAACTAACATTTAAAACGTTTTTATTCTTATATATTTATGTATAGGTATGACATTTGAAATTTTTTTTATATTTATATGTGTGAGTATAGACTCCAGAGGCCAGAAGAGGTCATTAGATGCCTTAAGAGTATTGGTTCTCGGGCTGGAGAGATGACTCAGTGGTTAAGAGCACCGACTGCTCTTCCAGAGGTCCTGAGTTCAATTCCCAGCAACCACATGGTGGCTCACAACCATCTATAATGGGATCTGATGCCCTCTTCTGGTGTGTCTGGTGTGTACACAGCTACAGTGTACTTATATAATACATGAATAAATCTTTTTTTTTAAAAAAAAGTATTAGTTCTCAACCCCTGGACTAGGGGCCTTTTAACAACCCTCTCCGAAAATATTTACATTATGACTCATAACTGCAACAATGCAGGCATGAAGTAGCGACAAAAGCAATTTAATGGTTTGGGGTCACCAAATGAGGAACTGCATTTAAGGGTCGCAGTTTTGGGAAGGTTAAGAACCACTCACTACCTTAAAGCTAGCTGGAGTTGTGAGCTGCCAGGGGTGGGTGCTGGGAACTGGAGTCTGGTCCTGCCCAAGAGCAGAAGGTGTTCTTAATTTCCAAGCTGTTCCCACATCCCTACCTAGCATTTACTTCACCAAAACAAAAACATCTGGTACAGCAGCATGGATGGCAAAGGCGGTTGCACCCGAAAGCCTCTGGGGACACTGCTCTCCCCTTCTCAGACCCACACACGTGTAAACATAATTAAAAAGAAATACTTCAGAACAGCATTTTGTTTCCAGTTTTGTTATTGTTTTGTTTCTGATGCAGGTGTGGGAGGGAGGGGGCGGCGAGGAATGGGCTAAGGCGGACTCTATGACAAGCTTCAAATTGGCAGTTTAAGAAACAGGCCTAAATCTCTGTTTCCAAGAACTGGACAAGTTCAGGCAAGTTCGGACGAGTCAGTTACTAGAAGAAAAAAACAAAAAAAACAAAAAAAACAAAAACCCAGGCTTCAGGCAGCTAGTCAGAAGCTGCCGGTCACCTAGGCAGAAGCAAGGACGACCGGTCAGCAGCAATTTCCAGCCGCCACGCCCCATAATGGCTCTGGAATATCCCTAAAATGAATCCAACAGATTAAGATAGAGGTCACCTACTCCTGAATTCCCCTAATGTGCTTTAAATCAAGGCTCCGAGCTCATTTCAGAGGTCTCTCTATCTTGGTAATGGTAGACCCCAGCACTCCGGACTTCTGCAGAATCAAACACTGTGTTTACATACTGTTTGAGTCCGGGGTATCATTCTTCCGAGAATCATGGAGAATCACGGACCCTTACATCGTCAAGATGCCTATCTAGTCCTGCAGTCTTCCAGGAAAACACTTGGTCTTTGGAATTGGCTTTGGGGGAGACCACAACAGCCAGAGCAGAAAGGCAGATACACCCACTGATTATAGTTCTGAAAAGAGTTTCCCACTCAACTTCAAGGTCTATAATTGCCTTCACGCCCCTGTGATTCCTTTATCACCCCCTGCTGGTGCTCACCGGGGCTTCTACGTGGGTGACAACAGGATTCTGGGATCTGGAGAGGTCAAGAGTCTGTAATTTGATCTCTACCTTGCCGGGTAAAAGTTGCTTCTTCAGTTCCTCTGGCTTGGGGAGGCGGGCCTAGGGCTCGCTGGCCTATCGTGGTTTTATTTGAGTGCTTGTATTGGCCAACGGGGAGTTTGCTCCATAAGTGAGGCACTCTGCCACTATAGGTCTATTTTCTTTCCCTGTACATTGGGTACACTTGTGTTCTTTGAAAGTAGATCCTAGAGCGCAGTCCTTGGTCGCCCTCACTGACTGCAGGAGCTGCAGGTGGACACAGGACACCTAGTCTGGAAATGGTGAGTGCTGGCCGCCCGGGTGTGGGAGGAGGCAGCTGCAATCTGGAGGCGGTGAGAGATTCAGGACCTCTTGCTGGAGCTGAGTCTGGTCTGGTGCCGCTGTTCCCTGCCCTTCTGGGATCATGCTGGGTAGAGTTGGGCCAGCAAGCAGAGCCTCGGTCCTGTCCTTATCTGAGCTTCCGATGCAACGATGCAACGATGCAACGATGCAACGATGCAACGATGCAACGTCTCTTAGCCGGAATCCCTATAGTCTGGGTCGGGTCAACAAGGGGTCGTGCGTAGGCCGCCTTAGGAGTCGAACTGGGGCTCTTTTGCATAGACGAAGGAGTGAAATCTGCGTGGATGGTAGCTGCTAATTTACTGCTCTCTCCCTAAAAACTCGCCACACCCCAGGTAATGTCTCAGGGCGCAGCTACTCAGAGCATCAGTGTTACAAACAAAACGGAGCAGAGAAGCATCCTGACACAATGACACCTGGTGGAGACCACTTTATTGGAATAACGAAGGACTGCTTTATTCCCTGGATGAGTTGAGGCTTGGGGACTTACACAGGTCGCCACCAGGAAGTTTTGTTGTTGGATTAGTTTGGTTCCGTTCTGTTGAGTTGGGAGCAGAGGGTTGGGGGAACTCCATACCTGGGTATCTTGTTTCTCCAAGTAGAGTGGAATTAATGGATCAGGTTGGGGTTGAGAATTCTTCATGACTAGGGGTTAGTTCCCTGCACAGCCTGACTCGATTTCTCTTGACCTGAGGTTTTTATCCACCAAAACAGAAGCTGCGGTTAAGGTGGGAAAAATGACTGGATGAAGGATAGCTTAGAGTCATGGCTCTCTAGTCTTTTGTAGAGGGAGGGGAGGGGATGGGGCGTTCCTTGACAGGGTTTCTCTGTGTAGCCCCTGGCTGTCCTGGAGCCCACATTGTGGACCAGGCTGATCTCAGACTCAGAAATCTGACTGCCTCTCCTTCTCCAGAGCTGGGATTAAAGGCCTGCATCACCACACCCAGCTTCAGGACTCCAGTCTTTATTTGTTCTTCCTCTGCTGCTCAGGTTAGGTCTTTCTGTGGTTATGGCTTAGGTTATAGGTTATAGCTGCCTGAGACTTGATGCCATAACTCACCCAGTGAATCTCTGCTCAGCTCCCTCTCTGCCAAACCTGTAACACCATTTATCTTACAGTGATCACAAGAGCCTTGAGCCTGCTGTGTTGGGCAGCAGACATGTTTGTGTTATTGAAGCCAGCATTCCCAACCTGTGCCCAAGTCAGGCCCAGCCCGCTGTTCTCAGTAACCTGATGGAAAGAGCAAAGTTATTAGTGGAAGGCAGAAAAGGTGATTCAGTATCTGCACATTGGGAAGGCCTGGGTAACTGCTGTCTGCCTGTCTAGTCAGCCATCTTATGCTGTTAATACTGTTACTAGGAAACTTTCCATTGCCCAAGTTGACTGCATATTCTGTTATGTTCTGTGCTCTGGTGTTCTTGAAAACCAGTCACAATGAAGTTGGTGAGAACTGCTTTGAACAGTTAGGCACAATAAGCTCGGCCCTAAACCAAGGGCCTGGTAACACTTGCTGTACCTGTCTGTGGGCTTTTATGGGTTTTGCTTTTGTTCTTGTTGTTATTCTTAAAGGTTTTTTTAAAAAGACTTATTTTTAATGTGCATTGGTGTTTTCCCTCTCTGCCTAGGTGAGGGTGCCATAACTCCTGGATCTGGAGTTAGGTATAAACTGCCAAGTGGGTGCTGGAAATTGAACCAGGGTCCTAATCTCTGAGCCATCTCTTCCAGCTCTTGATAACCACTTTTTAATTATTTATTTTATGTATATGAGTGCTCTGTCTGCATGTACACCTGTGTGCCAGATCCCATTACAGATGGTTGTGAGCCACCATGTGGTTGCTGGGAATTGAACTCAGGACCCCTGAAAGAGCAGTCAGTGCTCTTAATCACTGAGCCACCTTTCCAGCCCCTTGGTAACCATTTTTTAAAAGATTTATTATATATAAGTACACTGTCACTGTCTTCAGACACACCAGAAGAGGGCATCAGATCCCATTACAGATGGTTGCGAGCCACAATGTAGTTGCTGGGAATTGAACTCAGGACCTCTAGAATAGCAGTCAGTGCTCTTAACCATTGAGCCACCTCTCCAGCCCCTGTTGATAACCACTTTTAATGGTCACTTATTGTTGTGTTTTATAAAAAGAGCAGGATATGTTTATTAGAGCTTGGTATGGTGAGGTGGGAGGGATCCGTTGGTAGGCCCATGCTAAGGCATCCTTCCTTTTGAGGTACCAGCCATACAACAGGCATGGTGTAGAATAGAGTTTATTTAGCACATGAGAAGGAGAGTTGAGAATGGAGTAAAGACAGAGAAAGACAGACAGACAGAAGGAGAGAGGGAGAGAGAGAGGGAGAGGCCAGCCAGGATCAAATGGGATGGGAGGAATAAAGGGGTCAGGGAAAGAAGAGAGTCAGAGAGAGAAAAGGGGCAGGGAGCAGTTTTTACTTTTATAAGCTGCCCCTGGGATGGCTTTGAATATTCAATAAATAAGAGAGACACCTGTACCAATATAAGAAGCCATTTGAAATAAGACACCCATTTTGAGTAGAGGTGGAATGAAGTTTTAAGTTCCCAAGACATCCATGGGAATTGACTTCCTCCCTGGCAAAAAGAGTCATGTATGTGCTTAACTGACATCCTGGTTGGCAAGTTAAGCCATGAATATTAGGCAAGGCAAGTCCCTCTCCACAGCTGAATAACCCAACCAATGAGAACAGGATAAGTGTACAATAAAGACATGTTCCCAAGGAAGTCCCCTGTTCCTAAATCCTGATTGGTAGAATAACTTGGCAAGATGTTTGTGGATTTCAAGATGGAGAGATGGCTCAGTGGTTAAGACCACTGACTGCTCTTTCAGAGTCCTGAGTTCAATTCCCAGCAACTACATGGTGGCTCACAACTATCTGTAATCTGATGTCCTTTTCTGGTGTGTCTGAAGACAGCTACAGTGTACTCATATAAATAAATAAATCTTTTTTTAAAAAACTCTGTAGGATTTTGGTAGGGTGGGGTGGGGTGGGATGAGGTGGGGGTGAGCGTGGTATTTTGCAATCAGCTCCAACAGTCCCTGGGGCAATGCTCAATAAACTATTCCTATCTAAGATCTGTGTTCCTGTGTTTTGTGAGGAAACTTCTGGACCCCAACAGAAGCCCCTAAGTCTGTCTTAAGGATCTTGAAGTGAGATCAAAGTGAAGCAGAGGCCAGGGATGTGCAGATGCAAACAGTCCAGGTGAAGGTGTGGTCCCGCCCTGCACTGACCCACCATTGATGGGCTCCATGCTCATCCTGTTAGAGGATGTTTTAGAAGGGTGTTAAGTCCCTTTCTGAGAGACAAACTCCCTACTCTGATTGGTACCTTCTCCTTCTTTCAAACATGAGATTCCTGAGGAAATGCCCATTTCTTTGGGGTCTGTTGTTTCAGAGTCTCATCTCTTAGAATATCCTCAATTCTGCCAGGCAGGCTACAATGGCAGAATTTATTGAATAGGCAAATTCAACAGCATTGTTGGTTTCATTGTGTAAGGGTCCATGGTTCACCAGAGAATGTTACTTTAGACTCAAATAGCTCTATTTCTAGGGACATTACAGAACTACTGCTGGGGCATGGGGAGCTAGAAACTGTTGCTGAGGAAGTTTGGAAACTGTTGCTGAGGAAGTCTGGAAACTGTTGCCGACGCTTTGCTCTTGCCTCTGGCCAGGTGGCAGGGTAGCTACTGACTGGCTGCCTGAGGTCTGGGTTTTTTGTTTGTTTGTTTGTTTGTTTGTTTGTTTGTTTTCTGTAACTGACTTGCCTGGACTTGCCTAAACTTGCCAAGTTCTTAGAAACAGAGATTTAGGCCTAGTCTCCTGAACTGCCGTCCAATTTGAAGCCTGTCAGAGTCAGCCTGTTTCAATTGGTGCTAATTTGCCAAGTAAGCCTAGCTTCCTGCCTGTCCAGTGGCAATTTGAGTTCTTTTATTCCGATCTTTTATCTTGTTTGGGTTTTTGAGACTAAGTCTTACCCTTGCTTGGACTGGAACTGCTTCCGTAGACTGCACTGTTGTAATGTTCACAGAGACCTGCCTGCCTTGCTCCTGGGGCTCTGTCAGTAAAGTTGTGTGCAACCATGCTTGCCCTTTAATCCCAATTTTGTTGTTGCATCTGTTTGTGTTTTGAGACATCCTGTAACTATTTTGTACTAGCTGACATGCTGCTCCCTGTGTACGCAACGCAGGCTGGCACTGGATTCACGGATCTGCCTGGTTACCCCGCTCTTTAGTACTGGGATGAAAGGTGGGTACTGCTACACCTACCCCTTTTATTCCAGTTTAAATCACTAACATCGACTGATAGGTAAATATCAGACAGAGTAGATTAGATTAAAGGCAGGTTTATCGGGAAGCTGCTCTCTGGCTAGTTCAGTGGCCCCAAGGACTGAGGCCAGGGGAGTCTCCATGGGGGTGGTGGGAGGAGAAATAGAGAAAAGAGTAAAGAGAGAGAAAAAAGTAAAGAGGGAGAAACCAAATATCAGGATTATATAGGAGGGAGCCTCTTGGGGAAGGGTGGAAAGTTCAAGGTTGGGTGATGGTGCCCTGGCTGCCAAGGTACCTAAAAACAAAACAAAACAAAACACATACTTGGTCATTCCTGTTAGAGGTTCACAGGATATGTACTCCAAGCCCACTGAGTGGAAGCACAATGGAGAAACAAGTTTACATTCTTAGCAGAATAACAGAAACCGAAACCAAGAGCTGACATCAAAGATGTTAGCTCCAGGTGTTACCCTCCAAGGCCAAACAGAGAGGCCGGGATGTTCCTACAAAAGAACAAAGGCTTTCGCATGCACCACCAAGGCTTAGCAGGGGGTAGACGCTGTGGAACCGAGGAGGGTCAGACAGTTGGGGCAGGGTTTGCCAGGTCCGGACTGAGGGATGCTGGGAGAACCAGGAGGCCAGGTCCACTTTGGTAGGGAAAATATGCACCTCAGCCCCTTGTCCAGGTCCAAAACCAAACATCGACCAGCAGCTCTCACGTTGACATTCCACGGGAGGTTACAGAATGGGTAGGAACTGGTTAAAGAGATCACTGCAGAGATCAGTCTGACCTGAAGTCACGGACAGAGCTGAAGTTAAGTGAGGGAGAGTCTGTAGGGGACCTGATGCGTTTTAGCAGTATGGCTGCAGGGACTTCTGTGTAAACTGACACAGTTTCTGGTCATGATTAAAGGGAAGGTTGTTTCATGGCAGAGATGAGAGAGAGAGAGAACTGCCTGAACCATCCACATGAGTCCAGAGCAGAGAGAGAAAGTAGACTGAACATAGACAGCAGACTGGATGTGGCCAGGCCCATCTGAGAGAGAGGAGAATAGCAGGGGTTACAGAATAGAGAAACCATAGAGAGAGAAGTAGGATCAGACACACACAGAAGAAACAGCAACAACAGCGGGATTAGAAAGAAAATGAGTAGCCACAGAGAGGGGTTTAGCTGGGGAAGGGAAGCCCGGGATCTGGGTGGGTTTAGGGTGGGGGATGTGGTGAAAAGGGCTGGAATGTTCGGTTGGACTTCGAAATGTGTAACAGGTGCTTGTGACACCAGCATACGTCTGATATGCTAATAGGTGCAACAGGCAGCCCTAGGTCCCTTTTTCCTGAGGGAAGGGATGTTCTTCCTTTTAATAGAAGGGAACTGGATTCCCAAGTTCCTAAGGAATTCTGGCTTTAATCTTTCCTCCGGAAATGCTCTTATCCTCCAGGTTGAGCTTCTTGGACTGCCTTTTGGAGTTTGGGGATTGGTGTATCCTCTCAATCTGACACCCCAGCCTGTTGTTGATGACAAGAGACAATAATCTCTTCTGTAAACGCTTCTCAACTGAAACTAGGGGCCCAGGAAGTCTGAAGTGGTGGTCAAAGTGGTGGTTAGGTACGGTGGGGCATCATACTGGTCAGTAGTTTCAGGTCTAGGATTAGAAGGAGGAGGAGGAGGAGGAGGAGGAGGAGGAGGAGGAGGAGGAGGAGGAGGAGGAGGAGGAGGAGGAGGAAGAGGAGGAGGACTTAAATGGTATGTGAATGTAAAGTGTTTTATTCTGCAGAAGTGCAGCATGCTGGAGTCTCCCATTATCAAAACAGACAACCTAGAAAGCTCACAGGCCTGATTTAAAGCACATTAGGGGAATTCCAGGGTAGGTGGCTTCTATCTTAATCTGTTGAGTCCATCTCTAGGGACTTTCTGGAGCCATTATAGGGCCTATCAGCTGGAAACTGTCCCTTGGGAACTCTGGAAACTGCAGCTGATCCTTTGCCCTTGCCTCAGGCCAGGTGGCAGGGTAGCTTCTGACTAGCTGCCTGAAGCCTGGGGTTTTTTCCTAGTAACTGACTGACTTGCCTTGCTTGGCTTTTCTGCACTTGCTCAGTTCTTAGGCATCATCTTCTGAACGGCCAGTTTGAAGCCTGCCGTGGAATCAGCCTAGCCTTCTCAATACACAGTCTGTTTACAGGTCGATACAGTTACAGATTCAGATACGTTGAAGTTAAGGTAGAGGGAAATCTCTGTCTTCTCTCCTGTCCACCGCCACCCTGGATCTCCTCCATGTTCATGCAGCTCCACGGTCCCAACATGCCTTCCAGCAGTTTGCCTGGACAGTCTCCTTCCCCAGGAACTGTCTACCCCATTTTAGACTGCCAGTAGGGAACCTCAACAATCTTACACATTGTTCTCTTTCTGGATACTTACATTTTGTTTCCCTGCCGTTTACCACCTGAGACTGGTGAAAGCTCTTCCTTGGGGCACATGGTTCCATTTGAAGGAAAATGCTAGCTTCATTTTTAAACAATAAGGATTTGTTTTGACCCTCTCATGAAAGCAACACTAACCCATAGACCGATGTGATAATGATTTAAAAAAAAAAAAAGATGGCATCCCTTCGGAATATCCAAGTGTGTGTCTGTCTTGACCCCTCTTTGAATTTTATTATGTGAAGATCCCTCTCTCCCTCAGCGGTAACATAGTGGGCAATGAAGGACAATGCTGAGAGCCAATGCCAAATTTTTAGGGGTGGGGGTGGCTCTGGGACAAACAACTCCATGGGAAGAAACCTAACCTCCTCCATCGAACTTTTTATTTGAAAACCTGTGGCTTCTGGGAAGGCTCGTAATGCTCTGCGAGGGGACTGGTTGGAGACGTTTTATTATAGACATCCCTTGCAGCGAATACAGTTGCTCAAGTATTTGACTTTCAAGTGTGTTTTAGAAATTAGAGGGATAACATGGTGAATTAGAGATCTGTCTGATAACATGTGCCTTCTTTACTGGTGTTTAATAGTCCAGTGGCATTCTCGAGTGAAAATGATGTGATGGGCCAGGGAGATGGGTCAGTGGGCTGCCACTTTGACATCTTGGAAAGAGGGAACCTCAAAGGGAATCTACCAGATTGGCGTTTGCACATGTCTTTTCTATGTCTCCCAACTTGGCTTCTCTCAGGGAATGACTATAACTTGTAACCCACATAAACATATTCCTGCCCGAGTAGCATCTGATCATGGTGGTTTATCATAGCATTAGGAAGCAGAGTAGGACATAATTGGATGAATTCCTTGTCACAAGTCTTGTTTGCTGTTTGATTAAGGACGGTACAGAGAGCCCAGGTACATACATTCCACCATCGTCATTTAGTACAGCCACAGAAGTTGTGCTCCTGTTCCCAACAAATTGTAAGAAGTATTAACTAGAGGCCTGCCGAGTTGGCTCAGGGGATAAAAGCATGTGCTGTGCAACCCTGATGATCCGAAATCTCAGGAGCCATTGTTAAGCTGGACAAAGAGAACCAACTCCCACAACATGGCGCTGACCCCTAGAAGAGCACTGCAGCATGCTCAACACCCCATGCACAATACACACCAAATCAAGGATTTTAAAAATAAAAATATGAAACTGAGATTCCACCTTATCCCAATCAGAATGGCTAAGATCAAAAACTTAAGTGACAGCACATGCTGGTGAGGATGTGGAGAAAGAGGAACACTCCTCCATTGCTTGTGGGATTGCAAACTGGTACAACCACTCTGGAAATCAATCTGGCGGTTCCTCAAAAAATTGGAAATAGTTCTACCTGAAGACTCAGCTACACCACTCCTGGGCATATACCACAAGGACACATGCTCCACTATGTTCATAGCAGCCTTATTCATAATAATCGGAAGCTGGAAACCACCCAGATGCCCCTCAACCAAAGAATGGATAAAGAAAATATGATGAAGAAAATTATTCAGATATTAGAATGAGGTCATCATGAATTGTGTAGGCAAATGGATGGAATTAGAAAACATCATCCTGAGCAAGGTAACCCAGACCCAAAAGGACATGCATGGTGTATACTCACTGATAGATGGATACTAGCCAAAAAGTATACAATACCCATGTTACAACTCACTAACAGTATGAAATTTAACAAGGCGGAAGGCCCAAGTGTGGATACTTCAATCTCACTTGGAAGGGGACATAAAATAATCTCAGAAGGCAGAGGGAGGGACCTGGGTGGGAGAAGGGAGGGGGAGACAGAGGGGAAATGGGGGGGACAGGATCAGGTATGGGGGAAGCCTAGAGGGTCAGGAGATGAATGGAAACATGCAGCTGGGAGAGGGTGGTAGAGAGGGGAACCTCTAGAAAGTCCCAAAGATCTGGATGTGTGAGATAACCCTAAGGGGATAACCTTAGGGGAAATGCCCAACAGTGGGGAGATAGAACCTGAAGAGACCACCTCCAATAGATAGACAGGACCCCAGTGGAGGGATGGGGCCACCTACCCATCTTCAAAATTTTTGACCAAAAATTGTCCCTATCTAAAGGGACGAAAAATGGAGCGGATACTGAAGGAAAGGCCATCCAATGACCAGTCCAACTTAGGATCCATCCCACGCGCAGGCACCAAACCCTGACAGTTTTACTGCCTCCATATTGTGCTTGCAGATGGGAGTCTAGCATGGCTGTCCTCTGAGAGGCTCTACCAGCAGCTGACTGAGGCAGATGCAGATACATACAGCCAACCGTTGAACTGACGTTAGGGACCTCTATGGAAGTGTTAGGGAAAAAACTGAAGGAGCTGAAAAGGATTGCAACCCCATAGGAAGAACAACAGCGTCAACCAACCAGGACACTCAGAGCTCCCAGAGACTAAGCCACCAAACAAAGAGCATACGTAGCCAGGCCACAGTCCCTGGCACATATGTAGCAGAGGACTGCCTAGTCTGGCCTCAGTAGGAGAGACTTGATGCCCCAGGGAAGGGAGATGAAGTAGAGGTGGGGGAGGAACACCCTTTTAGAGGAAAAAGGGAGGAAGGGGTGAAGAACTCTAGGAGGGGGGACCTGAATGGGAGGCAACATTTGGAATGTAAATAAATAAAATAATTTGATTTTAAAAAGATATATGAGTGCTGTCTACCAGTCCAGGTGATGTAGACTCATATCTAAAGAATATGGTGTGTTCTAAGCATCCCAACATAGCATCCCTCTGATGACTGTGAGATCATTGCTAGGGTTCTTAGGGAGAAGAGGATTTTTTTATATTCCTGTTGAGAAGGAATCCCTCCAGATCTCAGTTCTCAGACACCAGCAGAACACAAGGGTGCCCAGCATTTCTAAGCGCACACGTTCTGGGGACAGCAGATACTGATCATGGTGGGTAGTAGACAATAGAACCTGGGGTGACAGTTGTTAGAAAGATGCAGTGCAGAAGGAGGAACTGCACAGTCCTCTGCACAAGAGCTCATCCTTCTTTGATGTTCCTTTCCCAGAAAGCTCCAGTTTACTTTTAGCATTTGTGAGTGAGGGAAGGCATCTCGGTCTGTATGAGCAGTAGAGTGTGATGACCAGGACAACTTGAACCCTTGTGGAACAGTGTCATGTCACCTTATTAATTCTGTGTACGTCTGTGGTACCATGAGGCTCACTTTCCTGGAAATGTATGTGTGTGCTTTCAGGAGTCAGTGAGCTTTGAGGATGTGGCTGTCAAGTTCACGCAGGAGGAGTGGGCTGTGCTGGATCCATCCCAGAAGGAGCTGTACAAAGATGTGATGCAGGAAACCCTGAGGAACCTGGCCTCTATAGGTACACACGGGCATTGGTTTTTCTAGTCCACCAAGGACAAGTGTTTCTAGCTAATTAGTGTTGACGTATGAATTGGAATATGAAGATGGGAATTGGGGTGATATAGTATACCATAAGGGTGGCTGTTACTTAGTATGTTTTTGGTAATAAATAATTACCAACTATTTCTCTGGTTCTACATTTTAGGAAACAAGTTGGGTAACCAGAAGGTTGTAAATGAATATGGAAATCTCTGGAGAAAACTAAGGTAATTCGTTCCCCAATCCAGACTGTAGAGTGCTGCTGTGCCCGGACATTTTTATAAGAACTCAAAGTTGCATTTCATATCAAGCCTCAAACTAATTTCATCTCAGCAAAATTTCTCCCAAAATCTGTGTGTTTAAGTATCAGCAATAATACATTCCGAACATTTCAGTCTTGAGAACAGCTAGAATATGAGGATAGGATATGTGATGTGTTATCGTAGTTCACTATATGAACTTTGTACCGTACAGTGTGTCTCAGTTTGGTTTTGTATTGCTGTGATGAAGACCAGGAGCCCAAGCAACTTGAGGTGGGAAACGTTAACTTCATCTTGCAGTAAATAATCAAGGGAAGTCAGGGTGTCCACTCAAGCATAGGCAGAGGCATGAACTGAGGCAGAGGCCATGGAGGAATGCTGCTTAGTTTCTTGCTCCCTATGGTTTGCTCAGTTTCTTTTATTACACACCTCATGACAGCCTGCTTGGGAATGGCACTGCTCACAGTGGACTAGACACTTCCACACTTTGCCTTGTTTCAATTATTACTATGCCTTGGTTCTACCCTCTTGGAGGAAGAAACTGTGTAACTGATGCTTTTGTACCTTGCCAGAGGATACAGTTCAAAGACTTTGACCTTTTGCTTGCTTACGGGCCGATGTGATCAGGGATAGTTTCTCACTTGATGTTCCCTTTGATGACTCTTAAGTTTCGTCAAGTTGACAAAATACCAACACAGTCGACCTCCTGTCCATGTGAGTCAGGACACAAACACCCCAGCATTAAACCATCATTTGTCCTTTTTGTTTGTCTTCATGAGGTCATGTTAATATTAATACCACAATTTAAAACTAATAAACTGTGTTAAGAAATATCAACACTCTAAACGTCAAAACCTAGTATCATTTTTAAAAGTCAGAGTCTTTGAACTGTTTACTCCTTCAAGGTACAAAAAATCAGTCACATAATTTCTTCTCCAAGGTGGGGAAAGAACTAATAATCAAATCAAGGCAAAAATCAGTCTCCAACAATGTAAACAATTCAATGCCCCATGTCAGGTTTAGACTCCCTGTTTCTCAGCTCCCTATGTCTTAGTCAACTCCATGCCCCAGGTCTGCCACTGGCAGCAGACACAGACTGAATCCTAGGCTCAGGCCAGCATCACACAGCATCTGCTACTGTTCTCAGCGATTATTCCACCTTAATGGTACCTCCAGTATGCTGATGGGTCCACTGTGTTTGGAGCCCAGGATGTACATAGTATTTGTATTGAAATGCTGTGTGAATATTTAATGTTCTTAATGATCAGACCCAATTGTACATGAATCCCACTGTTTCTGCTGCCACTGTCCTCAAGTAGACTTGGAAAGCATGCAGTCTGAACTGTTACAAACTGTTTCCCAGCACGAAGCCAGCATTTCTCTGTTCAGTCATTGGTGAGCACCGTCTTAGTCATGAACTCTTCATTTGTTTTGCAGCAGCCAACTGGTGGAGAAGTTCTGTGACTATCAGGAAAGTCGTCAGTGTGCAGAAATCTTCAGCTGCAATCCAGGCCACTCTGTGAACCCGAAATCTTGTCCAGGACTTGCTACCTTTGTAAAGAATGTCTGTGAAGAAGGTAGAATTGGCCATTCATCTCTGGGTGTGCCACTGAACCATCAGGTAGGACCTTATGAAGACCAGGAATATGGACAGGCACTGTATGAACGTAAGGAGTTGGGGAGCAGCTCCAGTTCTCTGTCCCTTCAGATGCACAAAAGCACTCCCACCGGAGAAAAACCTTCCAACAATAAAAACTTTGAAGAAGACCTTCCTTGTGTCAGATCCGGCCAGATGTATGAACAAAATGGTTGTGCAGAGAAGTCTTACATGCGCAAGCCATGTGGGAAAGGCTTTGCGCATCCCAGTCCTTTACAAAGGCTTGAGAAGGTTCACAGCGTTAAGAAGCCCTATGTGTGTGAACTGTGTGGGAAAGGCTTTGCTCGGTTGGGTAACCTTTTAAGGCATAAGATGACTCCCACTTGTGAGAAGACTTTTCTTTCTAATCACTGTGGGAAAGCTTTCTCTGATTCCTCTTGCCTTCGAAGACACACAAGAGTTCACACTGGCGAGAAGCCCTATGTGTGTAAGCAGTGTGGGAAAGGCTTCATTACTTCTAGTAACCTTCAAATACATGAACGAACTCACACTGGGGGAAAAACCTTACGTCTGTAAAGAGTGTGGGAGCGCCTTCAGGCTTTTGATCCAGCTGCAGAAGCACGAAGTCATCCACAGCGGTGTGAATCCCTACGTTTGTAAGCAGTGCCGGAAAAGCTTTACTTCTTCCAGTTCCCTAAAGACACATCGAAGAACTCACACTGGTGAGAAGCCCTATATGTGTGAATACTGTGGGAAAACCTTCGGGTATTCCAGTACCTAGAAATTGCCTTCTATTATATGGAAGTAGACACACTGGAAAAAGCCTTTGGAAAAAGGCTGCAAACAATGAGATGAAGTCTTCTGAGTTCTTTTCAGGGAGGATGTGCAAGCACTCACACTGGAGAGAAACCTTAGGCACGCTCCGAGGAAAGCCTTTAGTTCTCTCCGGGCCTCCAAAGACATTGAAGTTAGCATTTTGGAGAGCAATCCTTCATATACAGGAAATCCTCCAAACTTTTCAGTTATCCCAGGGTTTTGTTTTTTTTTTTAACACACATGAATGTACTCGTGGTAGGGTAATTCTAAAATATAGATCTGTAAAGTCTCCACCATCACTCTCTTAGAACTTAAAAGAACATATCGTGAGGACTCACCTTGGAAAACGTGTGTGAACATTTCCTGGTTCAACTCAAAAATTAAGAAATGAGGTTTGGGAAACAACTTCGATTAAAAGGGACAATTGGGTTCGATTGCACACATGTGCAAACAGTCCAGATTGAAGGATTTTTCTGGTGCATAAATAACAACAAACAGGATCATATCAAGTGTGGGAGACCCCAAGTACTGGAGAAATTTCTTGAAAATTCCTCAGGTTCAGAAGTGGCCACCTCTTGTGGCCAGGCAGGATGCCCAGTGGAGGGAAATGCTGTTGTGCTTGCAGAGAGAAGCCTAGCGTAACTGTCCTCTGAGAGGCTCCACCCAGCAGCTAACTGAAACCGATGCAGAGACCCACAGCCAAACACTGAATGGCAGAGCACAAGAAGTCTTTTCGTAAGAGTTGGGGTAGAACTGAGTGAGCTGGAGGGGTCACAGGCTACACAGGAAACCAACAGAGTCAACTAACATGGACCTTTGGGGACTCCCAGACACAGAGCCGCTAACCAACAAGCAAGCATGGGCCAGACCTAAAGCTCCCCACACGTATGTAACAGAGGTCTTGGTCTTCGTGTGAGTTCCCCAACAGCTAGAGTGGGGCCAGTCCCTAGAGCTGTTGCCTGTCTGTGGGTCACATTCCCCTAACTAAGCTGCCTTATCTGGCCTCACTGAGAGAGGATGCACCTAACCCTGCAGAGGCTTGATGTGCCAGAGTGGTGGGATACCCAGGGAGGCCTCCACGCTCTTGGGAGAGAGGGGGAAGGGGAGAAACTGTGGGAGGGGAGACCTTGAGGAAGTGAGCAGTAATGGGGATGTAAAGTGAATACAAACATATATACACATACAGGGGGAAAAAAGAAAATTCCTCAGGTTCATTCTGATAAATGCCAGCAGTATGAAGGACTGGACAGTGTTTTGCTGGTGTGTGTTTGTTTGTTTGTTTGTTTGTTTGTTTTGGATTATCCAGAAAATATATAGTGCAAGTGAAACGTCATATTCGTTATTATGAGTCAACCTCGAATCAGTAGTTTCATGACTTTAGCTTTCTTGCTGTATCCATGTAAGGGGTCTGCTTCCACATCCAGCATCAGTAAGTTACTTGTTCTTAAGATTTATTTATTTTATTTATGAGTACACTGTGAGTGTTTTTATATGAATGTATTTATATGAGTGACTTCAGTCACACCAGGGGAGGGCATCAGATCCCATTACAGATGGCTGTGAGCCACCATGTGGTTGCTGGGAATTGAACTCAGGACCTCTGGAAGAGCAGTCAGTGCTCTTAACCGCTGAGCCATCTCTCCAGCCCAGTAAGTAACTTTTTAAGGTCCATCGCTGATGTCCGGATTTCTAATTTTTATTGTAGAAAGTTAGAACTGATCCAGGTAGATGATGTGGAAAGTGAAACCTTCAGCTTAAAATCATAGGAAAAAAAGGAAAGTATAGTGAACGAATGTTGTAAAGATTGCTGAAGAACGACTATAAAAGTCAGTGAATGATGTTTTTATATATGAGGTAGTTTTTTTTTCTTTTTTCTTTTTTTTTCGGAGCTGGGGACCGAACCCAGGGCCTTGCGCTTGATAGGCAAGCGCTCTACCACTGAGCTAAATCCCCAACCCATATGAGGTAGTTTTATCTTTTGATTTTGTGTTTTATTTAACAGCCTATTTATCTTCAAGTATGCAAATACTCATTAGTAGCATTTTGTTCTGTCACTGTGATGGGCCATTGAATTATTTATGGATATTGGGATTAATCTACTGGCTTAATGGGGCGGAGTCTGGTGTTCTTGTGTGTGATCTCATTCTTTTCGCTTTTGTTGGTGTCGGACTTTGTTTCGATTTGTTTCTGATTTAAGCTCTCATTGTGTGTGTAGCACTGGATAACCTAAAAGGTGTTGTGTAGACAAGGCTGGCCTTGACCTCCCAAAGACCCATCTACCTATTCCTTGTGAATGGCCAACTCGTTATTTTTCATGAATAAAGAACACCTTTAAAATTGTGTGTGGTGTGTGTGTCAGTGGCTTGTGACCATGTCTTCTTGCTCTAGCACACTCAGTTCTCCCTTAAGTCCGGGTCTCAGCCTGGAGGCAGGCTGGCAGTCGGGAGGATGCTGAGATCTACCGAGTGTTTATCTATACTTACTGTAGCTCTGAGGAGCAAAGCAAGCTTGTGGTGAAACCCCACCTTTTACGCAGGTATTAGGGATTGAGGCTCATGCTTGCAAAGAAAAATTCCCTTAACCCATGGAGTCCTGCATTCGCCCCAGCCCTAAAGCTACTTTCCTTTCCTTATTAACGTAAACTTGTGCTTTGATGTGTTTGCATATTCCTCTCCACAATGGCTTTGGTGTTTCCTTCTCCTTGCCAATGTGTCTTCCATTTTGAATGATTTTCCATTGACCTTTAGAATAACGAATGTTAACCTTCCCCTCTAATCAGATGATAGGCTTAAATATGTATGCATACATACTGGTGTCAGGGTTCTTTTTAAATTTTGCAGCAGGGTTTTTCTTTAACGTAGCTGTGGCTATCCTGGGACTTGCTATGTAGACCTGTCCCTTCCTAGGGCTGGGATTAAAGGTGGGGACCTCAGGCCAGTCTGTTTTGTGCCAAGCTAACATGCAAGGTAACCAGAATACACATTTATGATGCTTTTGGGTGACTTTCATTCCCACCCCCTATCTCTCACCTACCATTTCCAATCCCTCTGCCTCTTAACAAGTTCCTCTCATTTGGGTGATTTTCTTGGGACCGACTACCTTTAGGATTTTATTCATTGGAGCCTGTGGCTCCACAGATGAAAACAATGCCTGCGTCTCCCCTAATGACTCACCAGGAGCCAATAACATCAACATAGTGGGGCGTGGTCCAATGTGTCCCACCGTAATCCATGCTGAACTGGTACAGGCCCAGTTGTGTATGGGCGGGCACCGAGCAGTGAACTACAACTACTGCGAGATCGTGATGGCCGTGTCTTTGTCAGAATAGATCACTGTGCAGTTTTCCCTTTATTCTGTCTTACACTGTTTCTACACCCTCTCCTGGGCAGTCCCCAGTCTTATCGAGGTAGTATAGGTTGTCCCGTTTATGAGCCAGCCATCGACTGTCATTTACTCTCGGCATCTAGAGCCATGGGTCTCTGTGTTGACTGCAGGTCTCTGCAAACTTCTTGGGCTCAAGGGAAGCTTCTTGGGTTAAGACTAAATGCAGCATTTTTCCGCGGGTATAAATAAATATTAGAAGGCTTGTTAGCCTACAGGTATTTGGCTATTATCATTCTATACTCCCTAGGACCTCCTCAGCCATAGGTCATGGTTTTTGGTTTTGTTTTCATTTTCTTTTACTGGATTAATTCCCTTCTGTGGAAAAGGCCTTCATTCCATGGGAGAGTATTGGCTACCACAGCATAAGTTGCCACTGTTTCACCAGCGGGCATATCTTCATGGCAGGCTTGTATTGGAGTTTTCAGAGTTCATAACCAGATAAGACCACTCTTGTCCCTTCGATGCCAGCCCCCTGCATAGCACCTTTAGCATATGGAGGACAGCTCTCGAAAAGTGGACGGCTGGCTCTCCCCAAGTGGTGCATCTGTGGTGCGTGGTGTCATCAGCAAGAACAGTGGCAGGGGTCTGAACTAGTTTTTTTTTTAGAGAGAGAGAGAGAGAGAGAGAGAGAGAGAGAGAGAGAGAGAGAGTCAACTGCCATTTAGTAAGAAGTACACCTAAGCACAAAACACAGCTAGAAAGTGACTCATTTAGAGGATCTGAAAGAAAAATGAGACTAAAAAGAACCTGTGTGTAACTGAGGTTGAGAGGCCTTGGTTGGTAATAGGCTTTTTGTTTAATACCCAAGCCTTTTTAGGAGCATCTTACTTACCCATGTGTCTCTTTCATATCTTCTCCGATATTTCATCTATACGTCTGTCTATCTATCTCATTTATTTGGCTTTTCAAGATAAAGGGTCTCTCCATGTAGCCCTGGATAGCCTGGAGCTAACTCCCCCTCTCCTTCTCTCTGTCTCTTCCTCTCTCTGTCTCTCTGAGACCAGGCTGGCCTTGAACTCAGAGAGCCTCTTGCTTCTGCCCCTTGAGTGTAGGGATTAAAGGTGTGTGCCGTCATGTCCTGATTTTCTCTATAATTTTTTTTTAAACTTCTACTTTTTAATTGACTTACAGCAAAGTAGGTTTCTATATGGTTTTCCCGGGTTTATTTTGTTTTGGTCAATGCCCTCCAATCTTCCTACCCTGGCCCTGACCCCTGCCATGTTACTATGTTCTATGCCTCCCTTTCTTAAGAAGTTTCCAATTGAGCCAGATATGGTAGTGAACAACTTGAATCCCAGCACTCAGGAGGCAGAGACAGGCAGATCCCTGAGTTCAAAGCCAGCCTGAGCTACAGAAAGAGTTCTAGGATAGCCAGGGCTACACAGACAAACTGTCTTGAAAAACAAAGCAAAACAAAGCAAAAGCCATTTCCTGTACTAATGACACCCCCTCCCTCTTCCTGGTTGTGGTTGTTTGGTTGGTTATGCTGGGGCCCAGGAGTTGCCCCCACAAACCACATAAACACTGATCTCAGTCAGACAGTGATGATTTATTGATCATTTGCCCTAGGATTGATTGATCAGGGCCACAGACTCAGGAGCTGACTGCAACATTGAACCAGGATCCTAAAGTGCTTTTAAACCTAAAATCCAGAAACGTCTGTGCCAAGGTATTCCACCAATCAGGATTTAGAGATAGGGAGGGGCTTCCTTAGGGACATTTTTTTTTTCATCTTTATTAACTTGGGTATTTCTTATTTACATTTCGATTGTTATTCCCTTTCCCGGTTTCCGGGTCAACGTTCCCCTAGCCCCTCCCCCCTCTATGGGTTGTTATTCCCCTCCCCATCCTCCCCCCATTACCGCCCTCCCCCCAACAATCACGTTCACTGGGAGGGGTTCAGTCTTGACAGGACCAAGGGCTTCCCCTTCCACTGGTGCTCTTACTAGGATATTCAATGCTACCTATGAGGTTGGAGCCCAGAGTCAGTCCATGTATAGTCTTTAGGTAGTGGCTTAGTCCTGGAAGCTCTGGTTGCTTGGCATTGTTGTTCATATGGGGTCTCAAGCCCCTTCAAGCTCTTCCAGTCCTTTCTCTGATTCCTTCAACGGGGGTCCCATTCTCAGTTCAGTGGATTGCTGCTGGCATTCGCCTCTGTATTTGCTGTATTCTGGCTGTGTCTCTCAGGAGAGATCTACATCCGGTTTCTGTCAGCCTGCACTTCTTTGCTTCATCCATCTTATCTAGTTTGGTGGCTGTATATGTATGGGCCACATGTGGGGCAGGCTCTGAATGGGTGTTCCTTCTGCCTCTGTTCTAAACTTTGCCTCCAGGAACATGTTTTTGTTGTATGTTTGTCTTGTCCCTGTTGGTTGGTTTATTCAACTGTGGCAGGGAACTTGCCTTCCCTAAATTCACGTCTTAGCTTGCTAACCAGGATGTCAGTTATACACATAGTTGGCTCTTTTCTGCCAGGTAGGATGTCAGTTCCCAGGGAGGTTTTGGGAATATAAACTTTATTCAACTCCCTACTCAAAATGGAAGTCTGGTATTATGTTGGAATCCATCCCAGGGACAGCTTTTAAAAGCAAAATCCATGGGGCTGGAGAGATGGCTCAGCGGTTAGGAGCACTGAGTGCTCTTCCAGAGGTCCTGAGTTCAATTCCCAGCAACCACATGGTGGCTCACAACCATCTATAAAGAGATCCAGTGCCTTCTTCTGGCCTGCAGGTGTACATGCAGATAGAGCACTCATATAAAAAATAAATAATAAAAAAAAAAAGCAAAGCCATAAAAGCTCGTACGCAGGTGTGGGAAGTGCTGCCAGGCAGTTGGTTTGGGGTGAAGCTTATTGTGACTAACTGTACAAGGCAGTTCTATCTGACTTCGATTGTGATTGGTTTCCAAGAACACCAAAGCACAGAACATAACAGAATATGCGCTCAATTCAGGCATGAGGAGGTTTCCTAGCAACAGCACATGAGCGAGTTTCCTTGTAACAATAGTCACAGCATCTGAAAGAGTTCCCTTGTGATATTAGGGACAGCTAAAAATGGCCGTTTAGAAAGGCAGCAATTGCCTAGGCCTTCAGAGGTTGGTTTTAGCTTGAGTTTGAGACAGCATCTCTCTATGTATATGCTTTTCATACTTACATTGTTACACGCTTGACTTCGTGATTCCTCCTCCAGTCATTATACTGACAGATAAGCAGGTATCAGTCTCCTGCTAATGTCCATGAACAAAGTATGTGTAACGTGTGTAGCATTAAATATGGTTATACATGGTAAGTGTATGTCTTCTATCAGTGAGAACATTCTTTGGGGGCTGGAGAGATGGTTCAGTGGTTAGAGCACTGACTACACTTCCAGAGGTTCTGAGTTCAATTCCCAGCAACCACATGGTGGTTCACAACCAAGTAATGGGATCTGATGCCCTCTTCTGGTGTGTCTGAAGACAGCTACAGTGTACTCATATATAATAAATAAACAAACCTTTAAAAAAAGACAACATTCTTCATAGTTTCTGATGGAATTAATGTTTAATTTAGAGAGATATGATATGTGTAAGCTGTTCAGTATACTTACAAGTCTCTCCCCATATTGGGTGAATTTTTGTATGTGTGGTTTTTGGTTTTTTTGGGTTTTGTTTGTTTTGTTTTGTTTTGTTTTGTTTTGTTTTGAAACAGAGTTTTCTGTGTCCTGTTGAACTGAATTCTTTATATGGAAATCATGGTAGTTGCTATCTGAAAGACTGCACTAATGGAGTAAAGAAGCTAATTCATGAGAAACACTATTTAGCTGCATCAGCAAAGAGGACCCCTCATTCATTTCCATGATTCCCAGGGTTTCGTGCTCTGTCAGTTCATAGACAGACTCCTAGCACGCCCTTCTTGTTTGTCAGTCATTACGGAGAGGTCCGTGTGGAAGGAGGATCAGATGGATGTCATCATGGCAGACTGGCCTTGTTGCACGAGGTGAACACTAGAGCTGTGGATTGGTGTTGGCCTCATTGTGCTAAATATTAAACTATTTTCTACAATGTAATTATTACTGTTCTCCACAAACGCTAACAGTTCTTGACTTCTTTGGGCTGCATTAGAACCCTGTGATAGCTGTTCTTGGTTGCTAACTACTTGACTGCATCTGGAATTAACTAAACCCCCAAGCAGATGTGAGATATGTTTTATGTTTTGTTGGTTTTATGTTTTTGGTTTTTTAATTAAATCACTTGAAGTGGTAAGACTTTTTTTTTTAACAATTTCTGTAGGGTTTGTCTGTGGAGCCTTGGCTGTCCTGGAACTCTCTCTGTAGACCAGGCTGACCTCAAAGTCCCAGAGATCCTCTTGCCTTTTCCTCTGGAGTGCAGGGATTAAAGGTGTGGACCACTACTGCCTGGCTCTTGTAAGGTGGGAAGATGCACCATTGATTTGTGACACACCGTTGGCACCCTGTAGAAAGAACATGGTAGAAGGAAGATTGTTCTCTACCTGTTGGCTCTTACACTTACTCCTGAGTCCTTTCCTTCACCGGCATTAGAGCCTATTTCCTTGGGATTCTTTCAGGTAGCTGCGGAGTGAAAGCAATTCAGAGTCCAGCATCAAGGGCACCCGATCCTTAGATGGTGACAAGAATCCTTGCAGTAATAGCTGCTCTTGCCCTGCCAAGAACAGGGCATATGGGGTCAAATTCATTTATGAAAGTTAAAGTCTGGGGCTGGAGAGATGGCTCAGCGGTTAAGAGCATCTGACTGCTCTTCCAGAGGTCATGAGTTCAATTCCCAGCAACCACATGGTGGCTCACAACCATCTGTAAAGAGATCTGATGCCCTCTTCTGGTGTGTCTGAAGACAGCTACAGTGTACTTATATATAATAAATGAATAAATCTTTAAAAAAAAAAGTTAAAGTCTGAGGAGATAAGCATACCACAGAGTATCACCCAAAGCCATCTGCACATTCGACAGAGCAAACGTCATTTCTTGGTGCAGAAATGGGAGACTCCAGAAGGCCTCAGTCCGTTAGCTGCACAGTGTAGCAGAGCTCCAGGTCCTGCCCTTGAGCAGCTCAGGGACTGGAGTACAGACATGGCTTTGTTGAGAGTAGTCACAATAGTGGGATGGTTGTTCTTGATGTCAGCTTGAGTATATCTGGTACGAACTACAACCCAGAAATGGAGGGCACACTGTGATCCTGAGTCTGGAAGGCACAGGTTTCTGATCTGGATCTTGAAGCGGGATGACACAGGCCCTTAATTCAGATCTGGAGCCAGGAAGGCTCACCTGTACTGTGGAGCACACCTTCTGCTGGAAGCCCATAGGAGGACTTGGGAGAAGGAGGGGTTGTTTGTTCTTTGCCTGCTTGCTCTCACCTGGCCAGCACATCCACTGTTTCACTGTCATTGGAGCATACAGAAGAGCAGCTGAGATACCCAGCCTCGGGCCTGAGCAACTACTAGACTCTTGGACTTCCATTCACAGCTGCCCACTGTTGGATAATGGGACTGCAGACTGTAAGTCACTTCAATAAAATGCGTGCGTGCGTGCGTGTGTGTGCGCGCGCGCATTTTCCCCCCAAGTTCTGTGACTCTGGAGAATCCTGACTAATACAAGCTGATTTCCCAAATTAAATTCCAGTGACCAACAGTCCAGCTGGAAGAGCGTAGCTGATGCTGGGCTGGTTTGGATATGGAGGTAAGTAGAGAAGGGGAGACATATGGAGGAGGCAGAGAGGGCTCAGAGCAGATGGGATCCAAGGAGAGAAAGGTAGTGCAGCTCCTTGTCCCCTTTTTTCTGTAGAAAAGCACAAAAAGCACTTTATTATTATTTTTTTTAAAGATTTATTTATTTATTATATATAAGTACACTGTAGCTGTCTTCAGACACACCAGAAGAGGGCATCAGATCTCTTTACAGATGGTTGTGAGCCACCATGTGGTTGCTGGGAATTGAACTCATGACCTCTGGAAGAGCAGCCGGGTGCTCTTAACCGCTGAGCCATCTCTCCAGCCCACAAAAAGCACTTTAAATCATATATCTATCTGATTTTGTATAATTATTGCCTATATTTAAAAGAAACTGTTTCGTGTCATTCATGGGATGTGGTAGGACTCCACATATGTGATGTGTAAAAACTGACCCTAGCATGACTTGGGCACTTCTCTTCATCCCACAGTGCTGCAGTTTTCCCAAGGGCAGAGTTGTTGTCTGGACTTGGGTGATTGTACTGCAAAGACCTGACCTGAGAATGGGGCCTTCGACAGCACAGCACCTCCATTCATCAGCCTAGCCCTAGTGGACAGATTAGCCACTCAGTGATTCTAGCCCACGTGCATACATGTACATGTACACACACACACACACACACACACACACACACACACACACACAGAGCATGCACACATAAATAAAAGTAATGAAAATGTAAACCAAGGTCTGCCAAGTTAAATGACTAACAATGGGGAAAAAATCTTTTAAAGAATCAGTTATTAAAGTAATATGAACTTGTAGGTACAAATATAAAATAGAATCTGTAGAGGTTCTGTGGTGAAAACTACAGCACATGGACAAAAGAAAACCAGGATCTTAATAAACGAATTGACATACTATGTTCATTAACGTGATGTCTCGGTTCTGCTTTAGGAGGACATACCATCCACTCCCACTCAGCCATAGAAAGAAAGGAGTTGTGACACATACGTCATGATGAGTTTCAAATGCAACACACGGAGAAAAAGACCTGGACTCCAAGTTTGTGTGCTGTACGAACCTACTTAGGAGATGTTAGGGTCCAAGAGTTACCCCACAAACCACTTGAACACCGATCTCAGTTAAACAGGGATGGTTTGTTGAATGCAAACCCCAAGACTGATTGACCAGGACAACAGCTCAGAGCTGTGAGCTGGACATGAGGGCCAGCTTATAAAGGCTAAAACCACGGAAACCACACTGAACTCATACACTAATGATGGGAGTGCTGCCCAGTGGTCAGCCCTGACTCAAGCCATCTTACACATAACAGTTCATATTGACCTTTAATTTAAATGGGTCCTACCTGAAGCTCATAGTTGCGGGATTTTTAAGATTAACACACCTCAAACATACAGAACACAACAGGGTATGTGGTCATTATGACCCTGCTCCGAGTCAAGTTATTTCTCTGTGCCAATGACTGGCAGGCATATTACAGCAACAATATGAAATAGCTGGCAGGCATGGAGCAAAATCGCTACCGCTATGCTAGGGGGACAAGCATCAACAAAATCAGACAAACATGTAAGGTAAGGGCTGGAGAGATTGCCGAACAGCAAACTGCTCTTTCAGAGAACTGGATTTCATTCCTAGCACCTAGGTTGGGAAACTTACAACTGCACAGAACTCCAGCTCCAGGGTCTCCAGCACTCTGGGCTCCTCAAGCACCATCGGATATGTACACACACACACACACACACACACAGACACATGTGCATAAGCTTAAAATATAATAAAAACCTTTCTAAAAAGTGTCCCCCTCTATAGTCCTTCCTCATCGTGCATGACCTCACTATGTACCAAGGACTGGCCTTGAATGTGAAACCCTCCTGCTCCTTCATTCACAGTGCTAAGAATATAGTCGTGAACTGCCACTCCCAGCTGCACTTGAAATTTTAAATGCACGTGTTGCGGGATAGTTCCCAGAGAAGACTACTTGGACACTGGTTTAAAATACTAGAAAGTCTTTATTAGTCTCTTGGTGGCTACACTGGGAGCTCAGGACTCCAGTGTAATCCTGAGCCTTTCCCAGGATGAGCTTTTAAGTGCCCCCCACCCCCCAAAAAAAGAAAACCCATGTTCTGGTTTGACGTACTTCACTGAACAAGAACAGTTAGCCAGAAACATAAGTACAGGAGCCCAAAAAGCAAGATTAGCACATTTTGAGACTTCTCAACTATATGGACTTTGATGGATCAGGTCTTTGTTTTTATTTTACCAAGTGGTGCTGTCTAAGTGCTGAGTTTCACAGCCCCGATCACTCTTCCATCAGGGAGTCAGTAATGCCAAGGTCTGGGGCCCTGTTATACTAAGAAGCTACCAATTGACAGCTGCTTGCTCTGAAAAAAAGGGGGGTGGGGGTGGGAGAAGGAGTCAGAGGAAACACTAGTAGACACATTTCTTCAGGCAGCCCCCAAGACCTATAGCTTGCCTGGTATATTGCTTTTCACTCAAACTTTTTGTTTTTGTTTTTTTTTTTTAATTTTTGTGGTTTTATTGTATCACGAGGCATTGAAACATCTGAACAAATCCATATCTTTAGGCAGCTGCTTTCTCCTTCACTTCTTTGGGTTACTAGAGCAACTTGTCAGTAGATGAAAACAAAACAACAAAAGAAAACAAAACCAAAAACTGACAATCTTTTGCATTACTTAAGTCTTTCCAAGGCATGCGCTTGTACAACACCAACTTTTCCTGTCAGATGCAGCTGTCTAGCATCCCAACATCATGCACAATACCGTGGTGACAGACGAGCACTGCGCCCACTCCCACCTCGGCCCCGCTCCTTTGTGTATGATGTTTGGAGCATCTGGAGGAGATAGGATTGGGCAGAGGGAGGAGGAAACAGCGTGACTATCTGGCCAGGAGGAGGTCAGCTGAAGTTGTTCAGGGCGAGCCTGAACATGTCATTGGTGCAAACCCAAGCATCGTTGATGTTCTGTAATAGAAACATCTGGTGGAAACCCATGATGGCATCTTCATCAGCCTTGAGCTGGCCTACAACCATGCTGATGATGCAGCTATCTGATGTAGGCTGATGGTCCTGCGCCGTGATGCTAGGCTGAATTTTCTGGAACGGAAGGCTAGATAGCTTCTCCACAATGGCAGCTTTGCCTTGGAATTGCTGTCCTTCCCAGGTAAGGCATGACGCATCAATGTAAATTGCACCTAGTTGGGTTCTGTCGTTATCAAATTGATAGTAATGCTGAATAAAGCTGGATCCAATCTGCTCCCAAGTTGGCTTGTCTCCCATCCTGGAGTCACTCACCTCACTGAGACCTGTGGGGCTGGCAAGATGGCGGCGGCGGCGGCAACCCAGCGCGGTCCTCACTCAAACTTTAGTACATAGTCCTTGAGATTTCTTCTGGGCTCACTTGTTAAATTCTACCATTAACAAGGTAAAATCCCCCAAAGGGAAACCCAGGTTCCCTGGGAAGACCAGGAACACAATACGTCCAGATAGCTCTGAAAATTGGAATCCTTCTCTCGAGCTTCCCAAGTAGGATCACATGCCTGTACATAGTTGGTAAGTGATATTCACAGCCAGTCCCAGCCCTGGGAAGGACTGATCACTGGAGGTAGCAAACAGACTCAGTGGGTGAGACTGTCAGGTTAAAATCAAGTATCTCTTTTTATCAAGTTTCCCAAACGCTGCTATTTTTTAATTTTTCAGTTGAATCAAGAAATCTTCTCACGTATTTTCCAATGCCATGAGTAAGTATGTATGTATGTATGTATGTATGTATGTATGTATGTATGTATGTATGTATTGACACAGGGTTTCTTTGTGTAACCTTGGCTGTCCTTGAACAAGTTCTGTAGACCAGGCTGGCTTTGAACTCACAGATAGCTGCCTGTGTCTGTCTCCCAAGTACTTGGATTATATATGTGAGCCACTACCACTCATGAATGATACATTTTTTAAAGAGTTACTAAAATGATCATGGAGACTTCACAAATTCTGTACTCGAGGCTACTTTACAGTGAGTTCTCTATAGTGTCTATAAACAATTCTGGGATGACCGAAAGCTTTACAGTAAGATTCCCTATATCTCTTAGTCACTGTTCTATTTTGGTGAAGAGACACTGACTTATTCCTTGTTCTATTGCTGTGAAGACACACCATGACTACAGCAACTGTTACAAAGGAAAACATATAAATGGGGCTTGTCTACAAGTCAGAAATTTAGTCTACTGTTTTCATGAGCAGAAGCCTGGCAGCATGCAGGTAGACATGGTGCTGGAGAAGGAGCTTCAGATTTCTACATCTGGATCCATAGGCAACAGGAAAAGAGAAACACGCTTGAGCATTTGAAACCCTAAAGCCCACCCCCAATGACACTTCCTCCAATGAGGCCACACCTATGTCCAATAAGGCCACGCCTACTAATCCTTGTTAAGGATCCTGAATGATCAAGCACTCAAATATGGTACCATTCCCATTTAAACCACCTCTGACACCATGAAAAAGGCAAGTCTTATATGAAGAAGCATTTAATGGGGGCTGCTTATAGTTTCAGAGATTTAGTCCACTGTCACCATGGCTAGGAACATGGTGCTTGAGCAGTAGCTGAGAGCTATACTAATCCACAGGCACAGAAAGAGAGAGGGTGAGAGAGTGGATCTGGAGTGGGCTCTTGAATTCCCAAAGCCTACCCCTACTGACACAATTCCTCCAAGAAGGTTACTCCTAATCCAACAGGGTGATAACTTCCATTCCTTCTAATCCTTTCAAACAGCTCCACTTTCTGGTGACTAAGCATTCAAATATATGAGCCTATGGGGGACATTCTTATTCAAACCACCACACATGTATGAAGGGTTTCTCTCCACAGTGACTACTACAATGTCAAATGAGGGCCTCTTAAGAACTAAAGACTTTCCACAGAGCGTGGATAAGGATTTCTCTCCAGTGTGAGCTATTTCACATCTCCATAATGAAAAGAACTCAGAAGACTTTATCACATTGCTTGCAGCTTTTCTCCAGAGGGCTGCTTCCATGTATCTGAAGGGAACTTTTAACTCTAAAAGCCACATTGATTCGAAAGAGTAGCTTTTCTCCAGTATGACTTGTTTGCCATATTCCCACTTTGCAACCTAATCTGTTTTGCTCTCCTGTGGTTTGATTTCTATGAGAGACTTTTTCACATTATTACACACACCCTTCTTTGTTCTGCTATGAGTTAGCACGTGTCTTCGCAAGCGATATGGAGACAGAAATTCTTTCCCACATTGCTTACATAAATAAGGTCTGTCACAAGCATGAAGTTGACCGGGAAATATAGAGACTTTCCCACACATCTTACATTTATGGGGTCTGACTTTAGTGTGGACACGCTCATGCTTTCTAACCTGATCGGAAGATTGAAAGGCTTTCCCACATTGATTACACCGATGGGGTCTGTCACCGCTGTGGATTCGTTTCTCATGTTTTTTAAGATAACTAGAATAACAAAAGGCTTTGCCACACTGCTCACACTGATACGGTCTCTCACTGCTGTGGATTCGTTCATGTTTTTTAAGATAATAAGAAAAATGAAAGGCTTTGTCACAATGCTTGCACTGGTACGGCCTCTCGCTGCTGTGGACTCGTTCATGCACGCGAAGCAAATAAAAATGGCGAAAGGCTTTGCCACACTGCTTGCATACGAAGGGTTTTTCCTCACTGTGCATTATTTTATGCTTTCGAAGAGAGCTCTTAAAACTGAAGGCTTTCCCGCACTGCAAACATGCATAGGGTTTCTCTCCACAGTGATTCCTTTCGTGGCTCTGAAGGGAGGACAAAGAAGCTAAATCCTTCCCACACTGCTTACATTGGTAGGGTTTCTCCCCAGTGTGCATTTTATTGTGCAACTGAAAGGAACCGTAGTCATTGAAAGTTTTCCCACATTGTTTGCAAACGTAGGGTCTCTCACTAGCATGGATTCTTTCATGTCTTTTATGGTTACCAAAATGAGCAAAGCTTTTCCCACAGTGCTGACACACATAAGGCTTCTCACCAGTGTGAATCCTCTTGTGTGACTGTAGGGAGGTGAAGTAAGGAAAACCTTTCCCACACTGCTTACAGACATAGGGATTCACACCACTGTGAGTTATTTTATGTTTCTGACACTGACTCCAAAATGGAAAGGCACTCCCACACTGCTTACATACGTAAGATTTTTCACGGGTATGAGTTAGTTCATGTGTTTTAAGGTAACGGGAAACGGGGAAGGCCTTCCCACACTGCTTACATACATAGGGTTTCACACCACTGTGAATTTTTGTATGTCTCCGAAGGGTAGCAGAAGTACTGAAAGTTTTCCCACAGTGAGTGCACACAAAAGCCTTCTCACAATTTGGATTCATCTTATGTTTTGAAAGGTAAACTAATCGAGCAAAGCCTTTCCCACACCGTTCACACACATAGGGCTTTTTTGCACTGTGAGTCTTCTCATGTCTGTGTAAAGAACTAGGATCGGTGAAGTCTTTCCCACACTCCTTGCATACATAAGACTTCTGTGCACGGTCGTGTTCTTCAGACCTTTGATCTGATCTGAGGCAAGAAAGGTCTCCTTTATGGTCCTTATTTTTGGAAAATTTCTCTCTGGTGTGAGTGCTTTTATGTATCTGCAGGGACTGAGGAGAAGTGGAGCTGTTCCCAAACTCCTGAGCTTTATACAGTGTCTGTCCATGTTTCTGGTTGTCATTAGGTTTGTGTCCTACTGGATGGTTCAGCGGCACACCCAGAGATGAATGACCAATTTTACCTTCTTCACATATGGCAAGTCCTGAACAAGAATTCAGGTTCACAGACTGCCCCGGATTGTAGCTGACGATTTCTGCACACTGATGACTTTCCTTATCTTCATTGAACTTTTCCACCAGTTGGCTGCTGCAAAACAAATGAAGAGGAGTTCATGACTAAGACGGTGCTCACCAATGACTGAACAGAGAAATGTGTCATGTTACATGGATCACATGTGGACTGCATGCTTTCCAAGGCCATTGAGAACAGCTAAAATAGAAACAATGACATTCAAAGATGGCGGGGTATATCTTCTCCAGAACATTAAATATTCACATAGCATGTCAACACAAATTTCAATCCATTCTTACGGAACATTTTGGATGTATCAATTTGATATGTTATTGTATCAATCAAAATCATCTTCGTTTTTTAAATACTTGCATGTCTATGAAATAACAACAACTAGTCCTAGTAGATAAGGAAATTCTATTTTCATTTCATTTGCAAAATGTCCCCATGGCTTGTGGATAAATCAATTCAACATTAAGTTTAAAAAATGTGTTCATTTACTGTGTTTGTAAGCGCACACGTATACTGCAGTACAAGGGAGGTGCTTAGGACAACTTTCAGATGGACTGTTTCCTTCCTTGTCAATGAAGCAGGCTTTCTCTGAGAGTGCTGGGATTATAGATAGGTCCTGTTTTATCTGGGTTTCGGGAACTGAACTCAGGCCATTGTTATTGCAAGGCCAGCACTATTACTGACTAAGGCAACAGTTTGCTTCCTTTGTTACCATTTTGAAATGATGAGGTGTATCCTGTATAGTTTTCTGTCAACTTGACACAAATGTAGAATCATCTGAAAAGAGGAATCTTAGACTAGAAAATGTCTGCATTAGATCATCTCCAGGCAAATCTGTGGGGGCATTTTTGTTACCAATCAGTGTGGGAGGAACCAGGCAACTGTGGGTGGTGTCACCCCCGAAGCACCAGGTGGTTCTGATTGTATAAGAAAGCAGGCTGAGGAAGCCCTGAAGAGCAAGTCAGTAAGCACTTTCCTCCATGGCTCAGTCTCAGTTCCTGTCTCTGGGCCCTGACTGCCCTGACTTCCTGTTTTGGCTTCTCTAACTGATGGACCGTGACCAGGACATGCTAGACAAATAATCCCTTCCCTCTGTCTACATAAGGGAAGGTTGAGCCTCAGGTATTTTGTCAGCTTGACAAAACCTAGAGTCATATGAAGAAACTTCAACTGAGTAAATGCAGTACCATTTTGGCTTGTAGGGAAACCTATGGAAATTTTCTTGATGGATGATTCACATGAAAGGGTCCAGCCCACAGTGACCAGTGCCATTCATGGGCAGGTGGTCAAGAAGTGTATAAGAAAGCAAACTGAGCAAGCCAGCAGGAGCAAGATGGTAAACACCATTCCTCATGGCCCATGCTTCAGTTCATGCCTACAGGTTCCTCTTGAGTTCAAGCCCTGACTTCTCTTGATCATGGACTGCTAACTACAACATGAAATCCACCCTGTCCACCTCATGCTGCTCTGGCTCATGGCCTTGAGCACAGCAATACAAATCCAAACTAAGACATTTTGTATGGCATAAAGTTTGTATATGTGAACCACGATAACACATCACATGTGACATCATCATAGTCAAGTTGTTCTCCACATTGAAAATGGAAACGTGGATGTGTGAAACACAACTTTTGGAGGGAATTTTTCTGGAGATGAAATCGGTTTGATGCTTAATATCAAATGTATCTTTTACTTCTTTAAAAAAATGCTCTTTTCTAAGAGCACTCTGGAATATGGATGTATCTTGGGAAAGAAATTACCTTAGTTTTCTCCAGAGGTTTTCATACTCATTTACAATCATCTGATTGTCCGACTTGTTTCCTAAAATGTAGAACCAGAGAAATAGTTAAAAATTACTTATTACCAAAAATTACTAGGTAGCAGGTAAGTTCATGGTGTAAATGAGTCCATCTGACATAGTCACCCCAGTTCCCTTCTCCATATTCCAATTCATACGTCAACACTGATTAGCTAGAAACACTTGTCCTTGGTGGACTAGAAAAACCAATGCCCGTGTGTACCTATAGAGGCCAGGTTCCTCAGGGTTTCCTGCATCACATCTTTGTACAGCTCCTTCTGGGATGGATCCAGCACAGCCCACTCCTCCTGCGTGAACTTCACAGCCACATCCTCAAAGCTCACTGACTCCTGAAAGCACACACATACATTTCCAGGAAAGTGAGCCTCATGGTACCACAGACGTACACAGAATTAATAAGGTGACATGACACTGTTCCACAAGGGTTCAAGCTGTCCTGGTCATCACACTCTACTGCTCATACAGACCAAGATGCCTTCCCCCACTCACAAATGCTAAAAGTAAACGGGAGCTTTCTGGGAAAGGAACATCAAAGAAGGATGAGCTCTTGTGCAGAGGACTGTGCAGTTCCTCCTTCTGCACTGCATCTTTCTAACAACTGTCACCCCAGGTTCTATTGTCTACCACCCACCATGATCAGTATCTGCTGTCCCCAGAACGTGTGCGCTTAGAAATGCTGGGCACCCTTGTGTTCTGCTGGTGTCTGAGAACTGAGATCTGGAGGGATTCCTTCCCACCAGAGCTGTACAGAGTGAGGTAGATTTCTCAGACAGTTGATGACAACTACACCCTAGGTTTAGAACAGCAACATCCCCTTCTCTCATGGTCATCAGAGGGACGCTATGTTCTTAGAACCCAACGTATTCTCTACATGAGTCTACATCATTTGTGTTGACTGACACTACCTGTGCATCTGTTCAAAGCCTTGATTTAGAGTCTATTGTGCATGGGGTGTGAGCATGCCGCAGTGCTCTTCTGGAGGTCAGCGCCACGTTGTGGAAGTTGGTTCTCTTTGTCCAGCTTAACAATGGCTCCTGAGATTTCGGATCATCAGGGTTGCACAGCTCATGCTTTTATCCCCTGAGTCAACTCAGCAGGCCTCTGGTTAATACTTCCTACAATTTGTTGGGAACAGGAGCACAACTTCTGTGGCTGTACCAAATGACGATGGTGGAATGTATGTACCTGGGCTCTCTGTACTGTCCTTAATCAAACAGCAAATGAAAGTCGTGACAAGCAATTTATCTGATTCATGTCCTACTCTGCTTTCTAGTGCTACGATAAACCACTAGGATCAAGAAGTTAGTACTTTGTCTTACAACCTGTTAGTAACCTAAAACACGTTGTGTTCTTGCACTCAAGGCAGATATTAGAAAGTCTATAGCCAGGTTCTTTAGTTTGCCCCGAGTCAAACAGGAAACAGGACTCATGACAAGCAGTTCTCCTCAGTACTGTCCCATTTTGCTTCCTGTTGTCTGACATATCACCATGACCAAATGAAACTAAAGCAGAAAGTGTTTATGTGAATTACTGGTCACAGTCGATCACTGAGGGAAGCTAAGACAGGAATCTCAAGGCAGGAATGTGCAGTCAAGACCTGAACCCTAGAATATGGATGAACCACCGGCACTGGTTTGCTGGGCTATCCTTTCTGTTCAAGCCAAGGCCCACATGACCTGAGATGTCAACACCCACAATGGAGTAGGCCCTCCATCAATCAACAATCAAGAAAATGTTCTGAAAACGTGCACACAGGCAAAATTGGTGGAGCCAATTCCTCAACTGAGATTCCTATTTTCCAGCTATGCCAAGTTGACAACCTACTGAGTCATCTCACCGGCCCTGTCAGAGAAGGTCCACCCCCCACATCCCCACGGTCCTACCTGCCACAGGAATAGCATGCACGTTGCTGGGATACGGAACTTCCCACTCAGGTCTCTTTCCACCGAGGTCACTCTGGGGCTTCCTGCTGTCAGAAGGAAGCTCCGCCCCACCTGCCTGGGTTCTAGATAAGCACCACAGAACTACCCACACTCTGGGTGCCTCAACTCCACCCGCGCCTGCCCCTCGCTCAGCAGACTAGCTATTCCCAAGGCTTATCCACGTGCTCGGTTCATGTCACTGGCCTGAATCCACCCTGTCACGGTCTCACTCACAACACAGCTGTTAGCTCTCTGATTCTTTCCACACTGATCCACACCAACTCTAAGCCAAGTGTTTCTCTGTTAATGCAAAATGGGTTTTTCTCTGTTTACACAACCTGTCAAAGTTACTTAAGATTTTCCTCCCTGTCCTATCTTGATAAGTAATGATTTTTACTACTTCTACTAAATTATGGTGTGCTCTATTGAGATGTAACAAATCAATGTGGCTATCAATCATGTCAGAAATGTGCTAATTATTAATATATTTAAGTTTATGACAGACCAAATCTCCTAAAATCGAACAGTTTACCTCACAAGGTCTCAGAAGATATGAACACAGCTTCAAGAGTCTGCCTGGAGTGTGCTATGATAACCACTGAAGAACACAGTGGACAAAACTGGATACCCTCAGAGTCAAATGGCTTATCTAAATCAAGGTAAGTCATTTCTCATGCCACACGTATCCATTCCACAGAGAAAAAGACTCTGAGTCGTCTGGGTTTGAAAGCCAGACTGACTCTGCCCGGGTTGCCATGAAGATCACAGAGCCCACGGGGAACGGTTGGCTGATGGACTCGATTATGGTTTATTCTTCCCCAGATTCTGGCTACAGGTACCTTAGCTGTACAGGTACCTTGACAGCTGGAAAACGGACCTAACTCCTTTCCTAAACTCATCTCTAGGGACTAGTTCAGATGTCAGCTTTCCCAGGTGTAATCGGTTACTTCCTCCCTTAAACTCGGGTTCCACTGATTAAATGCTTCATATTTCCCCTTCTTGCTATGCCACTGTCCTAACATTATTCGAATTCTCATAAATTTGCCTAATACTGATAAAACATTCCAGTATCCAAGACAACTATATAATCGCAAATTCTTGTTCCTTTTGGTCCACAAAAAGCTTATCTTAAAGACTATTAATGTTAACTCATGTTGCTAACTCTTTTGTAAACTTATAAACTACAGGAACCCACTCAGATCTACCTCTCACGGACCAAATAGACTCCACCCAGAAACGTACATCTGCCTAAAGTTCCCACTGACTACCTATTCCAGAGGTGGGCTTCCTCTGGGTTTCAAATGTACAGCTAAGAAAAAAAATTTTCTTTCTCCCAAACATATTTAATCTTATTCTTTACCTATAACATATATGTATACATATACATACATACACACACACACGTTTCAGCATCTTGTCAAGTCCAGGTGTTTACTACGTCTAGGAGAGCTCCAGAGAAGTGACCTCCAGATGCTCCAACCTTCCCTCACAGACACAGATGCTTCTACTGGGCCTGTTCCTTCTGACCTATCCTCACATGGTTCCACAGACCCTGGACAGCAAGAAAACAGACAGCTCTAAGACTGGACAAACATCCCCATACCCACTTTCTTAAGTTCCCCAGAGACACATCACCCCAAAGCAAGCAGGAAGTAGTCAGAGATCACAACAACCCTATTCCTGCTCCACCATTACCTTTTTTATTTTTCTTTTTTAATTAAAATGGGGGAATGTTAGCATTCTGTCTAAGCTCTACCCTACAGTGACCTGGCAACAGTCAGGTATGCTCCGCCCCACAGTTACCTGGCAACAGCCAGGTATGCCTGACACTCTAAAAGGGGCTGCTTGACCCTCCCCCACCCCTTTCTCTCTTGCTCCTGCCTTCCTGCCCCCACTCTCTCCTCATGGCTCTACTTCTCTAATTCATTCTCTCTCTCTCTCTCTCTCTCTCTCTCTCTCTCTCTCTCTCTCTCTCTCTCAGCCTTTACTACCCTCTTAACTCCCCTCCCCATGCTCTGAATAATCTCCATTCTATACTATACCGTCTGTGGCTGTGGCTGGTCCCTCAGGGGGAAGGGATGTTTCGGCATGAGCCCACAGAGGCATCCCCTTCCCCCATACCTCACCACACCTCCATAGAACATATCCCCCTTCACTTTATCTTTTTATAAACACATCAAATTATACCAAAGCCAAACAGTTATTGTACGCTTGTAGAGATAAGGGTAGGCTCTGTGTCCTGGCATCTTAAGTTTTCTACCTTGTTCCTATCACAACTGATGCTCTTCACAGTACACATTTCAGATTGGGACTTAAAACCTAATAACAATCAACTTACCATCTAGCATAGCACTTGACAAACAGCTCTCTAAAAGCTTTGAGAGAGATGTTTATGGCAGCTCTAATACTGTCTGCGTGTGCCCATATCATTTTACTGTAAACACAGTATCGAATTTGCTTGTCAGATGAGTGAGTCCCGATAGAGACAAGGCTATGGCATCCTCTGCTCTTGCAGAGGACCTCAGTTTGAATCCCAGCCGTTAGTGGCTAACTAACGCTTGTAACTCAGTACCTTCAGGAAATCCAACACCTCTGGCCTTACATTAAAAAACTAACGATCATAACTCAAAATAATTAGACAAAGTATGTGAGTCCTCACACAAACCAAAACTCTGAAATTACTCCGAAGTTTTTCTAGTTTATAATTGTAATTACAAATTTAAGTGAAAAAATTCTGATCTTGGAGCCCTTCTGGCTTACGCTTGGCCGCCAGTCCTTGTGATCCGCAATGGAGAACCAGCACTGAGGGCATACGGTGTTCTGTTCTCTTCTGATGCGCCTCTGAGGTGAGTTCTTGCTGTAGGTGTGCAGATGAGAGTGTGGTGGACTCAGAGGCCAGATGAGACCTGGAGTTGCAGGGAGCTCTGAGTTGCCTGATTCGGGAGTGGGAAAACGAACCGAACTCTGAACTGCTCCTCTCCCAGAAAACAAAATTGAAAAACTCAATGCTTGCCTCTTGAGAGAAACAAAAACTGTAGTCTTCACATGGTAAAATTCAACAGAGCCAGAGGTGGTGGTCACCTTTAACCCCAGCACTGGGGAGGCAGAGGCAGGTGGATCTGAGCTTGGGTCCAGCCTGCCTGGTCTACACAGGGATTTCCAGGTCTGCCCCGGTTATACAGAAACCATGTCTTAAGTTACAAACAACAAAGAATAAAGTAAAATTCAAACAGACGTCAAGAAGTACACGCACTTGGATGCAGTGGCATCTTTTTGACCATTATCACATTGATCCTTGTCTTAGTGTTGATGCTGTAAAATGGTCAGGGCAATCCCTCACCATTTAAATAAGTAAGCCAGCTGTGGTATAGAGGACACAACCCTCTAAGTTGAAATGCTTGCCCTAAACCGGTAAAGAAGAAGTCAAATATCCAAAGGAGTAAACTTGGGGCGCTGGAGAGTTTGCCCAGAGGTAAAAAGCACTTGTTGCTCTTGCAGAGGCTCGGGTTCAATTCCCAGCACTCACATGGTGTTCCATAACCATTCACTTCTAAGGTATTCAACACCCTCTTCTGATATCTCAGAGCACCAGGCACACATGTGGTACACATAGACATGCGAGCAAAACACGCGTGTACACGACACAAAATAAATAAATATCTTTAAAAAAGGAATAGAAACTTGGAAGGACGTAGCACTCCCCTGCCAGCAGTATAAAAGAGTGAACATCTGCTGGAAGAGATGTTGGGACTGTGGCTGCACAGACACTGGCTGAATGGAAGAGGTCAAGAGGGCAGTGGCCAGGAGTCTTCACCTGTGTTAGGATGGGCCGTCTGGTGATCCGGCCGCCTTTGAGTTATCTCTGCTGTTTGGAAGGAGGCTCCCTCCTATGTTAGTAGCCACAATACACACACTCATTAGTTCATCAACTGGACCCTGGTACAATCGTCCTTTGTACTAATCTGGGCTCCTTTTGGTGGTGAGTAGATGTGTGGGTTGTGTGAGTGTCCCCAGGAAAATTCTGTCACATACAGTCTAAGGCCAATCCATGGTGGCTCTGTGAGGCCCCACTACTCCTCCATTCCAGGAGAGGGACAGGCTTAACTCAGGGAGTCTCTGTGTTTTCTTTTCTTTTCTTTTTTTTCTTTTCTTTTTTTCAGAGCTGGGGACCGAACCCAGGGCCTTGCGCTTGCTAGGCAAACGCTCTACCACTGAGCTAAATCCCCAACCCCGTCTCTGTGTTTTCTACATTCCACCTCCACGATATCAGCTTCTTCCGTTCCCTTCCCTTCTGTTTACTCATGTTTAGCACTGTTTCCAACTCCCTAAGGGAGAAAAAACCTCAGCAGGTAAGCTCTAGGGAAGTCTGTGGACCTGCTACTAGGAGCCTTCGCCTATTGCAACACCCCTTTCAAATCTAGTCATGACCTACCTCTATCACAAATACGAGCACTGGCTGCTCTTCCGGAGGACCTGAGTTCAATTCCCACAACCACATGGTGGCTCACGACCACTTGTAATGGGATCTGATTCCTTCTTCTGGTGTGCATGAGAACTGAGCCCTCATATGCATAAGGTAAATAAATTAAAAAAGAATTAAACTCAGAAAGAAAAAATACAGCCAGGAGTGCTGCCACAGCCATTAACCCCAGCACTCTGAAGACAGAGGCAGGCAGATCTCTTAAGTCAAGGTCAGCCTGCTCTACAGAGTGAGTTTCCGGATAGCCCAGGCTACCCAGAGAAACCCTGTATCAAAAAATCAAACCAAACCAAACCAAGGAAAGTGACAATTACAATTATGACAGAGGCCAAGTCCACTCAACTCTGCATGTGGACATCCCTTGTCAGGGAGTTCAGCAATGTCAGGAAGACGTGGAAAGTCAGAGCTTTATTCCTGGTTGTAAGAACTCTGCACCCAAGGACAGATTACAGAACATACAGGAAACATCCTTTAACTCTGTGGCACTCCTAGGAAAAGCAGGCACCTCTGGGTGAAACAGAGACAAGGTAGAGAAGGTGGGCAGGGACTTCTCTAGGTCACTCTGCTGTGCAGAATGTCACAACTTCTGTGACACAGCTAGCCTAGAAGAGTGTCACCTTGTACAACAACCGTCTTGACCTGATTTGCTACACACAGAGGATCAGTACCAGGAGAGGGGGACTGTTTACACAAGCCCAGTTGTTCACATAAACAGCCAACCACCATCTGCCAGCACACCAAGAGACAGTAACTGTATCAATAAGTAACAACACCTGAAAATATACCAGATCATGCCAGAAACGCCAGACACAGGAGCTTTGGGACCACAACAGATGGAACCCTCTTACCTGAGACTAAAAGACCAAACTGTAACAGGTTCATGAGCCATGGCGGGGTCAGCTGTCAAAAGCCAGCAAACTTGTCTACTCCTGGATCACAATGTCTTCCTCCACAGCCTTGCTCCAGGAGTTTCCTCATGGCAAAACATTAAGTCCACTTCAAAGTCACCATCCAACAGTCTGCCCTCCCAAGGGGCATTTGGCATCCCTGCACCTGCACTGGTAAGACTGATCTGGTCCCCTGCAGTCTCCCCCCTCACCTACCTCAGCTCTCTGCCTGTGCCCCCAGGACAGCCTCTATTCTGCAGCCTCTTTAACCATTTCCTAGCCATTTGTAACCTGTGCCGTCTCTGGTTGTGTGAAGTGTTCCCATGTGATCTGCTGCTGCTGTTAGTGATTCACGCTGGGATAAAGGGCTGGGTGTGGTAGAGCAGATCTTCATCCCTGCACTTGGGAGGCAGAGTCAGGCAGATCTGTGAGTCCAGTGCCAGCCTGCTCTGCCTACACAGGGAGTAGCAGCCGACCAGTGCCAAACAGTGAGAAGTTGTCTTAAAACAAACAACAAAATTTTCGACTAATGGCCAAGCATGGTGGCAAGTACCTTTTAGCCTCAGCACTGTGGAGGCCAGACAGGCAGGTCTCTGAGTTTTAAGTCAGTGCAGTTTATACAGTGAGTTCTATATGAGGCAGGGCTACACAGTTAAGACTAGTCTCAAAACACAAGTTAAAAGACTGGACTAAAAAGACCTTGGCCAGGTAGAAAGGAAAGTCAGGCTTCTGTAGCAAATTACCACCAATAAAACAACAATGCTCGTGAATTTGAGTATTCAATAAATTCTGCCATTGTAGCCTGCCTGGCAGAATTGAGGATATTCGGGGCTTGGTTAAGAGCATTGACTGCTCTTCCAGAGGTCCTGAGTTCAATTCCCAGCAACCACATGGTGGCTCATAACCATCTGTAATGGGATCTGATGCCCTCTTCTGGTGTGTCTCAAGACAGCTACAGTGTACTCATATACATAAAATAAATAATAATTAAAAAAGAGTTGAGGATATTCTAAAGACTCTGAAACAATGGACCCCCAAAGAAATGGGCATTTCTTCAGGAAGCTCAGGCTGAAAGAAGGAATAGAGGCCAATTATACTGGGGAGCTTGTTTCTCAGAAAGGGACCTAACACCCTTTTCACAGTTTGTCACATCCCCTAACAGGATGAGACTGAAGCCCATCAATGGTGGGTCAGTGCAGGGCGGGACCACAGCTTGACCTGGACTGTTTGCATCTGCACATCCCTGACCTCTGCTTTACTTTGATCTCACTTCAGGACCTTGAAGGAAGACTTAGGGGTCTCCCTAGATTTCTTTCTTTCTCTTTCCAATGTGCAGAAACAGAATGGATAGTTTTCTGCTTTCCATTATTTGGCTTAAAAAAAAAAAACTGGTTTATTGACAACAGGTGTCTGGGCCTGACTTGAGGTACAGGTTGGAAATGCTAGCTTCAATTACACAAACATGTCTGCCTGTTGCTGACATAACAGGCACAAGGCTCTTGGAGGTCACTGTGAAATAAATGAGGTTAAGGTTTGGCAGAAAGGGAGCTGAGGTGAGATTCATTGGATGAGTTAGGGAATCAAGACTCAGGCAGCCATGTTGAATCCCTGAAGGGAGAAACTGCCTTCAGTTCTGGAGGAGTGAGGGTCTGGTTCAGTAAGGTTTGCAATAAGAGGAGTACGGTCCCTGTGATGTGACCTAAACCTAAGCACCGGCAGAGAGAAAAAGGAAGTAATAACTGATAAAAGACAAAAGCTATCTGTCTAAGCCACCATGCATCCTGACTTAAGAGAAGGGAAGGCAAAACCACAGAAGCGTGGTTTTCCCTATCTTAACTGCGGCTGCTGTTCGGGGGATTAAAAACCTCAGGTCTTGAGGAATTGAATCTGGCTGTGCAGGGAAATAGCCTACCCCCTAGCCATATAACCATTGTGCTTCACTTGCAGCAACAATATACCCGGGTATCTAAAACAATCCTTCCTGGTTCCAGTCAAACCATAGAAAATTTGCCGAAACTTCTAGTGGCTACTTAAGTAAACATACCCCCAGTTCATGTCCTCCCCGCCCCGTGCCCCAGTCCCTTGTGAGTGTACTCAACCTTCATCCCGGAAAAGAGCCCCTCGCTGTTCCAATCAAGTGGTCTCAGCTCCTTGAGATCGCGTCTGGCTGCTTCTCTGCCTTGCTTTTTGAAAATTGAGAGTCACAGGTGCTCTGTATACTTGCGCCCTGAGACACTGAATGAAGTATGGCGATCTTTTAGGGCGAGAGCGAGGCAGTCATAGGTCCAGTGTCCTAATCTTCATCTTCCACACAGATTACACTCCGCCACAATCCCGCACAGGAGCCCCCACTTACTCCTATTGCTCCCTCACGACCCTCTGCCGACACCACCCAGACCGCAGAGACTGGGGATGCTGGTACCCATCTGTCCAGAGATGCCGCGCACTGAGCAAGGGACAGGACAGCAGGCCCGGCTCCATTACGCCGGACCCGAGCAGCCGGGCCCAGCGAAGCCAGAACAGACTCAGCTGCTTATGGGAGGTCTCGCACCCATTCCGCCAAATTGCAGCATCCTTACCCCACCCCGACCCTCTTACTCCCACGCCATCCCCATCCATCTCGGATGCCTGGTGCCACGCACGCACCATTTCCAGCCTCTGGGTGTCCTGGTGTCCGCCAGCCGCTCCTGCCTTCAGTGAAAGCGACCTGATACCCAGGCCTGGGATCTAGGATCTACTTCCAAAGAACACACATGCTTAATGTCCATGGGAAAAAAGACATAGACCTGATGGCGGCAGAACGCCTCGCCTACGGAGCTAGCGTTTCGTTGGCCAGTACACGCTCCGTGATAGGCCAGCGAACCCTCCTCGGCCCGCCTCCCGAAGCCGGAGGGGCCGAAGATGGAAGTTTTACTAGGGAAGGTAGAGATCAAATTACAGACTTCACACCTCTCCAAATCCCAGAATCCTGCTGTCACCCATTCAAGGGGAAGGGGGGGATGGGCCTCCCATCGAGCGCCAGTAGAGGGTGCTGAAAAAAGCTCAGGGGCGTGAGGGCAATTATAGATCTTGGGGTTGGATGGGAGACTCTTCAGAACTACAATTGGCAGCTAAATCTGCCTTTCTAATCTTTGGCTCTTGTGGTCTCCTTCAAAGCCGATTTCAAAGACTAATAGCTTTCCAGGAAGAATGCAGGGCTAGATAGGCATCTTAGTGGTTAGAGCCTTCGTTGAACTTATCTGAAGTCCTGGGCCCAGCCCTCGCCGCTCCCTCTCCACGCTTGCATCAGAAACACAACAATAACAAATCCGGAAACAAAATGCCGTTCTGAAGTATTTCTTTTTTTAATTTTGTTTGTACACGCACGACTGTGTCTGAGAAGGTGAGAGGCTTTCGGGTGGAACCGCGTTTGCCATCCATGCTGCTGTACCAGAGGTTTCTCTTTGTTGTGGTTAAATAAATGCTGGGGTTAAGATGTTGGGTTGAGGAGCTGGGAACATAGCTCTGTGATTAAGCATCTGCGGCACTTGGGCAGGACCAGACTTCTGCTCCCAGCACCCACTCCTGGTAGCTCGCATCTGTAACTCTAGCTTTAAGGCATTGTTAATCCTGAAATTCGCCAGAAAAAAAACGGCTCCACCATTTTGGGCCAAACTTGAAGCAAGGTTTACTAAATATTAAATACTGACCAAGAGATGGACTTCGGACAGGATCATTCCCTGAAATTTCCCATCTAAGAACGGCCTCAAACCAAGTATTATAGGGGCTCATTAGGGGAAATCTATAGGCTACCATACTTCCCCATGAGACTTTGCTATTTCCCAAAAACTACAATTCCCAGCATGCCCTGAAATTGCATGATTTCTGGGCAGGCTGGGCTTGCAGGATGATTTTGCACACTACAGTATTTAATGTCTTCTTCTGATCTCTGGGGATACTTCACAAACATGTCCATTTACTCATATACATAAGTAAAACAATAAATTTCTAAATGTTAGGCTGAAAATAGAGAGGTTAGGGACAATGAAAAAATAAATAGGAAAGCTTGCTTCTGAATAAGAGATTGCCAAACTATTCGGAGGTAGAGGCATGTGAATCTGTGAGTTTGAGACCAGCCTGGTCTACAAATCGAGGTCCAGGACAGCCAGGGCTATACAGAGAATCCCTATCTAGGGCAAGGGGGAGGGCGGGGGGTCAGGGGGAGGCAGAGAGAGAAACTGAGATTGACTGTCAAACTGAGGACATCAGGAAAACAAAGCTAGTCTTACCAGCGTCTGGCATGTATGAAGCTCATCTCCCTGGAGTTACATACAGACACTGTTTACTGTCACATGTTTTTGCACAATTCTAGCTCATTTTATATCAACTTGACACAGGCTGGAGTTATTTGAGGAGGGAACCAAAACAGAGGAAAATGCATTGATAAGACTGGCTTTAGGCAAGCTCTAGAACACTCTTCTTGGTGATGGATGGGGAGGGCCCAGTCCATTATGAATGGCGCCATCCCTGGGCTGGTAGTCCTGGGCTCCTTAAGAAAGCAGATTGAGCAAGCCAGTAATCAACACTCCACCTCGGCCTCTGCATCAGCCTCCAGGTTCCTGCCCTGTTTTAGCTCCTGTCCTGACTTCCTTTAATGATGAAAGTGATTTGGAAGGGTAAGGAACCCTTTCTCCCCAAGTTGTTTATCACAGCCATACTCACCAACTATTTCATGCAAATAATGTACCTGTCTTAGTCAGGGTTCCTTTTTTTTTTAAAGATTTATTTATTCATTTATTATATATAAGTACACTGTAGCTGTCTTCAGATACACCAGAAGAGGGCATCGGATCTCTTTACAGATGGTTGTGAGCCACCATGTGGTTGCTGGGAATTGAACTCAGGACTTCTGGAAGAGCAGTCGGATGCTCTTAACTGCTGAGCCATCTCTCCAGCCCTTAGTCAGGGTTCCTATTCCTGCACAAACATCATGACCAAGAAGCAAGTTGGGGAGGAAAGGGCTTATTCAGCATTCCACAGTGCTGTTCATCACCAAAGGAAGTCAGGACTGGAACTCAAGCAGGTCAGGAAGCAGGAGCTGATGCAGAGACCATGGAGGGATGTTACTTACTGGCTTGCTTCCCCTGGCTTGCTCAGTGTGCTCTCTTACAGAACACAAGACCACCAGCCCAGGGACTACACTACCCACAATGGGCTGGGTCCTCCCACCTTGATCACTGGTTGAGAAAATGCCTTATGGCTGGGTCTCATGGAGGCATTTCCTCAGCTGAGGCTCCTCTTTCTGTGATAACTCCAGCTAGTGTCATGTTGACACACAAAACCAGCCAGCACAGCATCTAACTACAACGGACTAAATTGTAGGCATGGATGGCTTCAAAAAGCTTCCACATGTTTAGGAAGGAGATCACCCCAAACCATCCGATACACAGGGAGGTCACCAAGTCAAAGTGCTGCAGCATCTTGGTATTTCTGACTGCTGGGATTAAAATGCACATCTGTGGCTAAGGAAACTTGAAGCTGCTCTTAGACATTTCGGCAATCAGAAACTAACTCGTTTGCCCTCACGTGTGCATTAATAAAAGGTCCTGGAAATCATGATGTCATTACAACAACATTGTTACAGCCCCTATTCGTCAAATCACAGGAGAAGATACCCTAAAATGAAGATCAATTCCACTGTGACTTGGAACCAAAATCATGGGCTACCTACCTTGTACAGACGCATTAAAGCTTCTTAAATGTCCACAGGACCAAGTGCAAGGTCCTGGGTTTGGTCCTCAGCTCCTGGAAAAAAAAAATCCAGGAGACTGACGAAATGGCTAAATGGGTTCTCAGCACCTATGTGGTGGTGCACAGTTCTCTGTGACTCCAACACCATACAGTATGCATAAGTACATTCACACATGCACACACATAATACAACATATATGAATTTCCATACCTAATTAATCATGGGGTCTTGTTTTATTTTTTGATGTATGGTTTCTCTATGTAAGAGCAGTTATTGTGTTGGTTGGTGGTGCAGGCCAACCCCTCTGGTTTTTCAAGATAGGGTTTCCCTGTGTAGTCTTGACTGTTTTGAAACTCACTCTGTAGATCGGGTGAACCTGGAACTCACAGATCCACCTGCCTCTGCTCAAAGGCATGTGCCACCACTGCCTGGCTAATCTTTTGTTTTGTTTAATGTACATAGTTACGTATTTTTAAAATGTAGGGGTACTTGGTCTGCATGTACACCTGCTTGCCAGAAAGAGGGCATCAGACTCCTTTATTGATAGTCCTGAGCCACCACGTGGTTTCTGGTAATCTCAAGACTTCCGCAAGACCAGCCAGTGTTCTCAATAGTTGGGTCATCTCACCAGCAGAGGCTCTTAATCCCAAAACTGGAAAGGCAGAGGCAGACAGATCTCTGAGTTTGAGGACAGCCTGGTCTACAGAGCAAGTTCCAGGGGTACACAGAGAAAACTGGCTTAAAAGAGAGAGAGAGAGAGAGAGAGAGAGAGAGAGAGAGAGAGAGAGAGAGAGAGAGGAAGGAGGAGGAGAAATGGGGAGGAGGAAGAAGGGGGAGGAAGAGGAAGAAGAGGAGAGGAAGAGGAGAGGAGAGGAGAGGAGAGAGGAGAGAAAAGCTCTGACTGTCCCAGAACTCATTCTGTATGACCAGACTGTCCTGTGCCTGTCTCTGTCTCTCAAGGCTTGAGCCATCACTGCCAGCTACGATGGCATCCTTTAAGGTTGTGTTTGATCTTGCTAACAATTCTTCCCGCTGTCCCCTTAGAAGCTGATGCCACCAGTTCCTTGCTTGAAATGAGTGATCGTGCTCACGTTTGCAAGGATATCTACCCTATGGTTTAAGAAAAGGGTGTGGGTTTGTCAGATGCACTGGTGTATGCCATTAATCTCAGCATTGGGATGTAGAGGCAGACTGGTCTGAGTTTGAAGCTAGCAAGAGGTACATTGTGAGAGCTATTTCAGAACACAGAAAGTAAGGAGGAAAGAAAAAAAGTTTCTCGGGGCCTCTTTTAAAACCTGAATTCAATCCTCCAGACTCACTTGCGCGCGTAGGGACTCACACCACTGTGAACCACTTTATGTTTCTGAAAACGATTACAAAACCTAAAGGCATTCCATATTGTGTACATACGTAGGTGGTTTTTTTTTTCCAGTGTGAGTTCATTTGTGTAGTTGAAGGTAACTAAAAAGGGAGAAAGGGCGACACGTAAAGCTGAGAGGACCCAGAGCAGATGGGATCTAAAAAGACATCGCAGCACACCCCCCCAAACACACACACAAAGTATAGTCTTTTAAATCATGTATCTAATTTTGTGTAACTATTGTCTGTATTTTAAACATTAACTGCTTCATGTCAAGGGATGTGACGGGACTCCACATACGTGACTTGTAAGAACTGACTGTAGCAGTTGTGTCTTGGGGTACTTCTCTTCATCCTACAGCGCTGCCATTCTCTCACCCCTCAGGAGGCAGGGCTGCTGCCTCCCAAGGGCAGAGATGTCTGAAATTTGTTGCCTATACTGCAGAGGCCTGCTCTGGGAATGAGGGCTCCAAGAGCACCTCCGTCCATAAGCACAGCTCTAGCTGGACAGGTTGCTCGGTGATTCAAACACACATGCACGCACGCACACACACACACACACACACACACACACACACACACACACACACACACAAAGCTTCAAAACAGTAATCCCTAGCACCTCAACACGGAGGCTCAAAGCACCTGTAACTCCAGTTTGAGGAGATCCAATGCCCTCTTCTAGCCTCCTCCGACCTCAGGTATACATATGTAACACAGACCCAGGCAAAAGACCCGTGCATTAAATATATTTTCCAAAAGTTAGAAAGAAAAAAAAAAGGCCCCCCTCCCGGAGGGAGCTAGAAGGAAGGGGAGGGAATGAAAAAGAGAAGGGACAAAATAGGGTAAGGTAGAACCATACACCTACCTTCAGGCAGCCCCGAGACCTATAGCTTGCCTGGTACGTGACTTTTCACTCAAACTTCATCAAATAGTCCTTGAGATTTCTTCTGGGCTCACATACAATCCCTGAAAAGAAAACCCAGTTCCCTGGGAAGACCAGGAACTCATCGCATAGTCCAGACAGCTCTGAAACCTGGGATCCTTCTCACAAGCTTCCCAAGTAGGATTACATGCCTGTGGCACCACAGCTGGCAATAAGTGATATTCACAGCCAGTCTCAGCCCTGGGGAGGACCGATCGCCAGAGGGAGCACACGAAGTCAGTGGGTGAGACTGTTGAATCAAAATCAAGTATTTATTTTAATCAAACTAGCTTCTGAAAATGCTGCTATTGCATAATTTTTGAGTTGAATCAAGTCATCTTCCCATGTTTTCCAATGCCAGGAGTTCTCTCAATGCATTCTTTTAATGGAGATTTCAAAAATTCAGTGCTTTAGACTACCCTAAAGTGAATTATTCCATGTCTATAAAAGAACTTGAGATAACTGGAAGATTGCTAAGGTTTTTTTTAATATATATATGAAGGGTTTCCCTCCAAAAGGACCACTACAATGTCTTTGGAGGGCCCCAAGAGAACATAAGGCTTTCTCCATAATGTGCGTGACGTTTCTCTTCAGTGTGAGCACTTCCACATCTCCTCCATGATAAAAAAAGAAGGTGGAAGACTTCATCACATTGTTTGCACCTTTTCTCCAAAGGGCTTTTCTCCAATGTGTCTGCTTCTACTTCTAAAAGTTATGTCAATTCAAAAACAAACAAACAAAAAAACAAAAACGAACAAAAAAAACCAAACCTTCTCTTGCTTAAGATTTGTTCAACATTTTCCCACACAGTCAGCCATCTGTTTCATGCTCATGTGAGTTGATTTCTCAGAGGTGACAAAGAGAAGACATTCCAACAGTGCTTACAAGAATCCTTGTTAGTTCTGCTCTGAATTAGTGCACATCTTTGCAAATAAGAGGACCTCAAACACCCTCTCTTGCACATCTTACATTCATAGGATCTTTCACTGGTGTGGATTTTTTCATGTACTCGAGCCTCAAAAAAGAGACCAAAGGTTTTCCCACATTGTTTATATTCACGGGGTTTTGCTGTGTGTATGTAGAGCCTCTATGCAGTGTGAATTTTCTCATGTCTTTTACAGTTACCAAAATGAGCAAAGGTTTTCCCACAGTGCTGACACACATAGGGCTTCTCACCAGTGTGAATTCTCTTGTGTCCTTTCAGGGAATCAGAACACGTGAAACCTTTCCCACATTGCTTACAAATATAGGGATTCGCACCACTGTGAGTTACTTTATGTTTCTGAAATTGATTCCAAAATGAGAAGGCGCTCCCACACTGCTTGCATGCATAACGTTTTTCTCCACTGTGAATTTGTTCATGGATATGAAGGTACTGAGAAGCAGCGAAGGCTTTCCCACACTGCTTACACACATAGGGCTTCTCTCCAGTGTGACTTCTTCTGTGAATCTGAAAGTAAGCAGAATGAAGAAAACCTTTCCCACACTGCTCACACACGTAGGGTTTCTCACCACTGTGAGTTTTCATGTGCCTTCGAAGGCGAGCGGAACGAGAAAAATGTTTCCCACAGTGATTACAAAGAAAAGTCTTCTCACAAGTTGGAGTTCTCTGGTGCCTGAAAAGGTTACCCAACCGAGCAAAGCCTTTCCTACACAGTTCACACACATAGGCCTTCTTAACGCCGTGAACCTTCTGATACCTTTGTAAAGGGCTGGGATGTGCGAAGCCTTTCCCACATGGCTGGTGCACGTAAGATTTTTTTGCAGGGTGATGTTCTTCATTTCCTTGACCAGATCGGAGGAAAAGGTCTTCGCAGTCCTTATTTTTTGAAGGTTTCTTTTCACTGTGAGCACTTTTGTGCATCTGAAGGGACAGAGGACACATCAAGCTGCTCCCGAACTCCATATGTTTATTCAACTTATAGTCACAGAACTTCTCCACCAGTTGGTTGCTGCAAAACAAATGAAGAGTTCATGACTATGACGGTGCTTACCAATGACTGAACAGAGAAATGCTGGGTTCATGCTGGGAAACAGTTTGTAACAGTTCAGACTGCATGCTTTCCAAGTCTACTTGAGGACAGGGGCAGCAGAAACAGTGGGATTCATGTACAATTGGGTCTGATCATTAAGAACATTAAATATTCACACAGCACTTCAACACAAATTTCAATGCACAGTCTTATACATACTTTGAATATGTAATAATATCAACCCAAATTGTGTTCTTTTTTTTTTGTTATTTTGTTTCTTTATTCTGTTTCTGTTTGTTTGTTTGTTTGAGACAAGGTTTTATTGTGTAGCCCTGGCTGTTTGGAAAATTACTCTATAGACCAGGCTGGCCTCTACTTCAGAGATCCACCTGCTTCTGTCTCCTGAGAGCTGAGATGGACGGTATGTACCACGACTACTACCCAGTCAATCTTCTGTTTAAATATATGCATATCCAGGAAGTAAATTGTCAATTAGTCCCAATTAGGACAATTAGGAAATTCTATTTTCTTATCATGATCAATTCGTCCCCATGACTTGTGGATAAATGAATATAACGTTGAGTTTTTTCAATGTGTTCATTTACTGTGTTCGTGAGTGCACACATATACTGCAGTACATGGGAGGTGCTCAGGACAACTTTCAGATGTACGGTTTCCTTCCATGTCAATGAAGCAGGCTTTCTCCGAGAAGTGCTGGGATATAGATAATGCCCTGTTTTATGTGGGTTTTAAGAACTGAACTCGGGCCATTGTGATTGCATGGACAGCACTATTGCTGGCTGGACAACTTTTTGCTTCTTTTGTTACCATTTTGAAATGTCCTGGTTACTTTTCTGTCAAAAAGACACAATGTAGAATCATCTAGGGAAAAAAAGCAATCTCGGCTGAGAAAATGTATCTACTAGCTCATCTTTAGGCAAATCTGTGGGGCCATTTTTGCCGTCAATCATCAATGGGAGAGGGACCAGTCACATTTGGTTTTGAAGAACTTATACTTTTTAAACTGCTGAAATTTCTAAAAACAGGTACTGTTGTAAGACCCCGAAGTGGCCTTAACTCAGGAGAGCAACCCACAGAACACAACTTGAGAGACCGCTGCAATGGCAAGAGGTTTAATGATCCACGTAAGTGGGGTTGCTCATCCACGCAGGGAGAGGCAACCCCGAACTCAAAACGCACACAACTTTTATTCTGTACAGAGGGCAGACTTCAGCAATGGGGCTAGCTGGCTCATTCTCATTGGTGGAACACAGGACAAAGGATCTTGTCAGGTATTGGCTGTCCTGCTCAAGGGGCTGTTCTTGGCTCAGTTGGTCACTTTCTTCATCCAGCCCTACACCTGGCCTTGGAAAGTCACTGGGAAAGGGCTAAGTTGGAAAGTTCCTCAGAAATGGGGAGGAACTGTGTGATCAGGCAGGGTCAGGACAACATCTTGTGGTTGTTCTCGGGATTCACCACAGGAAGGGGTAAGGGGGTCTTTCTGAGAACAGTTATTTTTGTTTTGTCTTAACTTTAGCTCAGTCAGAATAGCCTGGTCTTCTGACTCAATATCTTGATCACCAAAACTTTGTCATAACATTAGGCAACCTGACATCAGATGTATTTTTCAAAACCTTGTTTTTACAATTTTGTTTCTCATATCTATGAAACTTTATTTCTTCAGTACTTATGTTTTCAATTGTGGTATAGATATTAACAGGACATCTTGGAGACAAATAAAAAGGAATGGTTGTGGTCTATTAGTAATATGTTTATGTATCAGGTTGACAAAGGGTCAGTTGTGCTGATTACTATTTCCTCAGTGTGACAAAACCTAGAGTCATATGAGGGAACTTATGCCCCCACTAGACTGACTTATAGGAGGCTTATATTAAGCTTTCTTTCTTAATGAAGATTGATGTGGAAGCATCCAGCCTACAGAGCTGTTCTGTGGATCCTGTTCATGCAGTTATGAAAGAAAGCAAACTGAGCAAACCAGCAGAAGGAAGACAGTAAACAACATTCCTCCATGGTGTCTGCCTTCAGTTCAAGCCTACAGGTTCCTGCTTGACTTAATGTCCTAATTTCCCTTGATCCCGGACTGCTAACTATGAGGTGAAATCAACCTTTCCACTTTAAGCTGCCTTGGCTCCCAGTCTTGAGTACAGCAATACACAGCCAAACTAAGACATTCTGTATGGCATAAAGTTTTTATATGTGAACTATTAAAAATGATCATGTTCTAGTTATCCTCAGTATTGTAATTTGGGGGGAATTTTTCTCTAGATAAAATCGGTTTTATGCTTGATATCAAATGTATCTTTTACTTCCTTTGAAAAATTCTCTTTTGCAACAGCTCTCTGGAATATGGCTATATCTTGGGAAAGAAATTACCTTAGTTTTCTCCAGAGATTTTCATACTCATTTATAGCCTTCCCTGTGTTGGACTTCTTTCCTAAAATGTAGAATCAGAGAAAGAGTTAAAAATTACTTATTACCAAAAAAAATATTAGGCAGCAGGTAAATTCATCGTGTAAATGATTCCATCTGACATAGTCACCCCAGTTCCCTTTTCCATATTCCAATTCATACGTCAACACTGATTAGCTAGAACACTTGTCCTTGGTGGACTAGAAAAACCAATGCCCGTGTGTACCTATAGAGGCCAGGTTCCTCAGGGTTTCCTGCATCACATCTTTGTACAGCTCCTTCTGGGATGGATCCAGCACAGCCCACTCCTCCTGCGTGAACTTCACAGCCACATCCTCAAAGCTCACTGACTCCTGAAAGCACACACATACATTTCCAGGAAAGTGAGCCTCATGGTACCACAGACGTACACAGAATTAATAAGACATGACACTGTTCCACAAGGGTTCAAGTTGTCCTGGTCATCACACTCTACTGCTCATACAGACCGAGATGCCTTCCCCACTCACAAATGCTAAAAGTAAACTGGAGCTTTTTGGGAAAGGAACATCAAAGAAGGATGAGCTCTTGTGCAGAGGACTGTGCAGTTCCTCCTTCTGCACTGCATCTTTCTAACAACTGTCACCCCAGGTTCTATTGTCTACCACCCACCATGATCAGTATCTGCTGTCCCCAGAACGTGTGCGCTTAGAAATGCTGGGCACCCTTGTGTTCTGCTGGTATCTGAGAACTGAGATCTGGAGGGACTCCTTCCCACCAGAGCTGTACAGAGTGACGTGGATTTCTCAGACAGTTAATGACAACTACACCCTAGGTTTAGAACAGCAACATCCTCTTCTCCCTAAAAATCCTAGCAATGATCTCATGGTGATCAGAGGGACGCTATCTGCTTAGAACCCACCGTATTCTCTAGATGAGTCTACATCATTTGGGTGGGTAGACACTACCTGTACATCCTCTAAAAGCCTTGATTTAGAGTCTATTGTGCATGGAGAGTGCGAGCATGCCACAGAGCTATAGTGGAAGTCAGCACCCCCTTTTGCAAGTCTTTTTCGCTTTAACAATGGTTTAGAGATCAACTTCAGACCATCACCGTTGCGTAGCACATGCTTTTATCCCCTGAGGTAACTTGGCACATCTCTAGTTAATACTTCTTACAACCTGTTAGGAACCTGAATACACAGTCTGTGGTTGCACTAAGGGCAGATGTTAAAAAGTCTATAGCCAGGTTCTTTAGTTCACCCTGAGTCAAACAGGAAACAGGACTCATGACAAGCAATTTTCCTCAGTAGTGTCCCATTTTGCCTTCTGTTGCTGTGACGTATCACCATATACGTCAAATAAACCAAATAAAACTTGGGCAGGAAAGTGTTTATAAGAATTACAGGTCATAATCAATCACTGAGGGAAGCTAAGGCAGGAATGTGCAGGCAAGAACTGAACCCTAGAATGTGGACGAGCCATGGGTACTGGCTTGCCCACTGGCTTGCTGGGCTATCCTGTTTGTACACACCAACGCCCACATGTCCTGGAATGTCAACACCCACAATGGAGTAGGCCCTCCTTCATCAATTAGCAATCAAGAAAACGCTCTGAAGACAGGCGCTCAGGCCAAGTTGGTGGAGCCAATTCCTCATCTGAGATTCCCATTACCCAGATGTGCCCAGTTGACAACCAAGTCAGTTATCTCACTGGTCCCTCACACCGTTTGCATTTGAGAAAGTAGCTGGATCATAAAACAGTTGAAGGAGACACATGTTCCTGGAGCTCTAATGCAGCACACGTCACCTCTATAATTTCTAGAACACCTTAAATTAAAATACTTGATGAACTCTATTAGCTGCAAAGAGCGCCTTAATGAGTATCTCCAGCCAGTCTCCTTCAAAGGGCGCTATGCTCCCTGCCAGAAGCCACAAGTAATGTTCAGCAGCAAGTGTTAGGCGCCTTCCCTTGAGTTATTGGTCAGGAGGGTTCCAGAGGCACCTCCCCTCCTCTAAAAATGTGAACCCTAAAAGCTATAGTAACAATCACCCTGGAACATAAGTCCATTGTGCCACTGTATCAAGGTTAGAGGGCTAACAGATTGCATTCGAATTGGATTTGAGCCCTACTCCACAAGAGGAAAAGCATGTCTGGTCCCGTAAGTCTGACCCAGAGATGGAGAGGTCACAGGCCTCAGCAGGAAACCTATTATTTTACTAAATGGTAATACTTTAAACAACAAAACTACCTTTATACTCCTAAGTACAGCTCTTATCCTCATGGGAAAGTGCAGTGAACATGACCTTACCGGTTGTCAGTGAACAGAGTAAGTGTATGTAATGTGCTCAGACATGACTGGCGTATCTACACCATACGTGTCCTTCACTCTCTTTCCCCACGTTCAGGGAACCCTGAACAAGTGATGGCAGAATGACACTACGTCTACTGGGCAGGACAGGACTACATTTATAACACCAGGGCGATGAGTTTGTCTGCAGAGAGTTAAGCCAGCTACCATTCCAGCATGGATGGGGAGAGGCTGAGAAGCCCCCATCATTATTCCAGGAGCTCTCATCAGCTAATGGCTGCTAGGAGAGGGAGAGTCAGGTTGCTTTAAAAGTATGGCCGTTGGTAGATCAACTGTGCTCCAGTTTACGGCCTTAGAAACACGCACATCAGAGCAGCAATAGCTGAGGAGTGGATTATCAAAGGAAAAAGATCAGTAGGGGATGGGAGGTGGAGAAGTGAGAGGAGTGGCAGGGGTGTGAATGTGCTCATAGAGTCTGTATGTAGTCTTACATACATGTGAAGGATTAAAAATTAATAATAAGCCGCCTAGCTACCCAAAAAGAAGAGGTAGGGTCTGTGAGAACATGAACTTTTCGCCCCTCCCTTGCTGTACAATGGTTCCCGGAACATTCTTGCATGAAAAGTTTCCTGGAACAGCCACAATGACCCATAGCCTCCGGCCACAATGGTCCAATGGCCCTGAAAATGTCACTACCCCTAATCACAATGTCACAAAGTCCTGGGTGTGTTGCCTAGTGTTACACATGACTAGCATATGACCTAAATGTATGGGCAGTTTGTGGTTTTGGAATTCCCCTCCTCCCTCCCTCTTGATCCCCCTGGTTTGTGGTTTTTTCCTTTATAAGCTCTGTGAAAATTCAGGTCGGGGTCGAACTCCTCTACTCCCTGTGTGGCGTATGAGTCTCGACCCCAGCATGCTGGCCTGAGCTCTCGTTTCATCTCGCTCACAATAAATCTTCCTCGTGTGATTACAGCAGGTCGGTGTCTGTGTCCTACTGGGTGCGCGTCTTTCCCGAGACTTGAGTGGGGGGCTCCCTTCGGGGGTCTTTCATTTGGGGGCTCGTCCGGGATCTGCGCGACCACCCAGGGGTCCTAGACCCACTTGGAGGTAAGATTCTCTGTTTTATCTCAGCGCTGTGTCTGGGTCTGTGTCTATGTTCTGTCTGGGAATCTGGTGCGATCGCTGTTTCGGTTTTGCGGACGCTCAGTGAGACCGCGCTCCAGGAAGGAGAGCGGGGTGGATAGGGATAGACGTGTCCAGGTACCCACCGTCCGTTCGCCCTGGGAGACGTCCCAGGAGGACAAGGGGGGACCAGGGACGCCTGGTGAACCCCATCTGATAGGTCCAGAGGAGACTTTACTCCTTGACGACCGGTTTGTTAGGCAAGGTCTGCGACCTGCCGATCAGTTTCAGTGCCTCTGGTCGACACGAAGTCGACGTCGGTTTTGTTTTGTTTTGTTTTTTTTTTTCTCTTTTGTTTGTGCTCGTGTGTGTGAGTGTGTGTGAATTAAGTCCTGTAGTCTGTGTTTTTCGGTACCGGTTTAAGGTCTTAGTGCACTGTCTGGGCAGATGAAGGATTCCTGCCCTGTGCACGAGAGTCTTAGTGCACTGTCTGGGCAGAAGAAGGTTTCCTGCCCTGTGCACGGGTGGAAGAAGGTTCCCCACCCCGAAATGGCGCCTGTGAGTAGATGAAGGATTCCTACTCCGAATAGTCTTTTTCTTTCTTTTTTTCCTTTTTAGAAAGCGCACCGGGGGACGCCCCAATCGCGCAGGCTCTGGGACTCGTGAGAGACGTTCCACGAGTCAGCCTTTGTTGGGTCCTGGCTCTGGGACGCGTGAGAGACGTTCCTCGAGCCGAATTTTGTCGGGAGGACCCGGCAACGGACAGTCAAAAAGATCTGACTGTGACTTTGGAGGTCGAGTTCGGCTGCCTATTTAAGTATAGGCACGGACAAGTGTGCTTAGATGTGTTAGTGTCTGTTGTCTGTATTCTGTTTCTGTGTTTGGTATCCCGGAAGCAGCTAAGGTTAAGCTGCAGTTTGGGCCAGGTACTGAAGGTACCAGGCATCTGTGGAAATTGGTTATAGGATGCTTTGTCTTGGTCTTGTTTGTCTGGATTGTTTTCTGTGGTATTGTCCAGTGTTTTTTTGACTTTTGTTTCGTGTTTGAATTTGGACTGACGACCGTGTTTAAAATCTTGGACTGACGACTGTGTTTGAAATCATGAAACTGTTTGCTTTGTTCGTTGAAGAGTTTTACTTGGTCCCCTTAATGCTTAATAAGAAACTTAATCTTATGGACCCCGCTCTAGTGGCGGTGTGTTGGTTGATAGCCAAAGTTAATTTTTAAAATAGTGTTTTATCTGTGCTTGTGCTCGCAGCACACAGTAGAGGGGAGCGAAATTAGCTGCGGAGCTGCTGCAGCGAGCATGGGGACTTCTCAAGTCTCACCCAATTTTTCTGGCTCTTCAGGAGCTGTTTAAAAGGAAAAGGCTTAAGGTAAAAAGAAACACTATAGAGAGATTTCTTAGTGAATTACTACACCTTGGTTCGCGATCTCTGGGAATCTCATGGTGGACAGCTGAGATAAGCTGGAAAAGGATTTAAATTTTGCTTGGGAGCAAAGAATCTTAAAGGCGGAGTTTCAGCCGGTATGACACTTAGTGCATAACTGCCTAAAAGATCAAAAATGCTGTTAACAGGCTAAAAAAAAAAAAAAAAAAAAGGGGACAGGCTGCGTTAGAAATGCTACAGGAAGAATAATCTAAAAAGGCTGAGAGCTAGGTGGGGCTATAAGGTAAACAAGAACAGGAAAGGAATTTCTGACATTTGCTCACAGAAGGAGAGTGCTCATTTAGAGAAGTTCTTTAAGGAAGCCTGCCTTATCTGCTGTCTTTATTCCAAGGGAGGAGTCAGTCTCCAGCACTAAATTACTTGGAGGTAGCCAAGGTCAGGATTAATGTTTTCTTTTCCATGGGCCTTTAAACCCAGTGAGACAGTTTGGTAAAGGGCTACTACTGAGGTCCTGATAGCCCCAGGTGAACTGGTTACAATTCTTTTATCAGCCCCCTGGCATCTAGCAACCAGGTTCTAACCATCTCTCCATCCTTTTGTTATTAGTTGTTACTAGAAGCCTAGTGTCATTTGGAGGCTGGTTCTCTTGAGAGGCAAAGCCATGGAGCTGACACTGACAATGGCCTTTTTGTTCCAAGAAAGGCCTCCTGGTTTAGCTGTGTGACTAAATGCTGTTTGCCCTCTTCGGTAGACTCTATTCTCAAGATTCTCTTGTTTTCTCACCATCCCATTTGATATGCTTGTTAGTAACTGTTACAGGTCTTCTTTACCACTGAGGAAAGACGGAATCCTACTAGAGGCCAGAAAAAAAAAAGGGTTCCAACACGCATAGAAGGCCCTCACTTCTGCCTGCTCTCTTCATACCCCTGAAGGTAGGGAGTGCTCCAGGTCTGCCCCCAGGCTCCAAGGGTGGGTCTCCTAGGGGCTGGAAAATGCCCCACCAATCTGGCTAAGATAAGGAAAAGATATGAAGAGAAAGTTACAGAAACTTGAAGGGTTAAGCTAAGTCGCTGAGAGAGTTATTGTAAGTTGATGCATGGTTCAGGGTCTGTGCAGAAAAGTGGACAGCACCTAATAGCTGTAGAAGAAGATGCAGAGAGACAGAAAAAAAGAAAGAAAGAAAGAAAGAAAGAAAGAAAGAAAGAGGTAAAGAGTGCAGGAAGCTAGGGAGGAAAAGAGACTAAAAGAAGAGGAAGCTAGAGAGCTAAAGAGAGATAAAAGACAAGAGAGGAACATATACTGGCCACAGTAGTTAGGGAACCTAGGAAGACAGTACCTGGCAACAGAAGAGAATTCCTGGCTAAAGATCAGTGTGCCTAATGCAAAGAAAAAAAAAAAAGACACTGGGTCAGGGACTGCCCCAGAAAGAACAAGAGGGGACACTGGAGAGCCTCTTGGTCCTAGAGTGCTGGCTATGTACAGAGATAGAAGGGAAGTGTGGATGCAGGGACCCAATGCTCTGTGCTCCTGTGCCCCCCTCCAGTGGGCCAATATCCAAAGACCTTGGGTACAGGGGCCTACTGGCAACAAACAATACTTATGGACTGCCCGAAGAACAGTGGACCTTGGCGTGGGCCGGGTAACCCACTAGTTCATAGTCATCCCTGACTGCCCCTATCCCTTGCTCATGAGAAAATTGCTCTCCAAAATGGCTTGCGTGGGCTGAAATGGCTGGGTGAGGCCATGTGTATGCATATCTACAGACTGTGTATGTGGAGCTTAAGACCTGTCTCAGTGCACCAGTACCTGATGCTGGGAGATGTGTGACTTTGTCCTGATCTGCCTGGAACACATCACTCCTGCCAGCCGGGCACTAACAATTATCACCCAATCCAGGACTTAAACTGTGATAGAGTGGCTGATGTTCTGCCTTTGAATAGAGTGTCCCAAAAGATGGGACCACTGGTCAGCTGCCATGGACTAGATTCTCCACCGGTTGGGGACAATCTGGTCACCTTGCTGCCCAATCCGGACTTGGAGCCACCACAGCACGAGTGTCAAGTACTGGCAGAAGCCCATGGGTGGAGGAAAGACCTCTGCGACTGGCTGATTGACCCCTGCTGAAAGCCGAGGACCTTGTCCACAGACGGGAACAGTTCTCTTCATGAATGAAGGTCAGAGACAAGTGGGTGCTGCCATGGTGGACAATACAATGTCATCTGGGATGGCTGAACCTCTACCCCCCCCAGTACATCAGCACTGCAGATGCCTTTACCATCTCTTGGATGCCCTGGTGAAGCCAACAACTGTGAGTACTATTCATTGCTCAGGATATCAGGAGGGAAGAGATTCAGTGACATGGGGCAATAACGAAGCAGATAAAGTGGCTCGAAAAATGGTTATGCAGGAGCCCATCCTGGTTGCAGGCCTGCAAGAGACAGCCACTGGGAACTGGGATCGGACTAAGGGATGGCCTCACTTAGAAAAGGCCCAAATTGCTTAAAAGATAAAGGACAATGGCACATTGAGGGGAAAGCTATACTCCCCAGAGAATAAAGGAAAGACTCACTTTGCCAAATACAGAAATGGACTCATTTAGGAGATAAAAAGTTTGTCCAAGTAGTTAAGTGTATGTAATAGACTTTAAGATTTTAGCCAGAGAGACAGTAGAAAGTATAAGGTATGTCAATAAGTGAATGCTTAGCAAGCAAACAGGGCAAAGAGACCTAGAGAGTTTGGTGAAAAGTCGAAGTGAACTTCACTGAGATAAAACCAGAAAAATATAATCACAAGTATCTCCTAGTGCTTGTAGATACTTTTTCAGGAATAGATAGAAGCTTTCCTCACCAAACGAGAGATGGCCTCTGCAATCATCAAGAAGATACTGGAAGAAATCTTCCCCAGGTCTGGAATGCCCAAGGTAATCTGGTCAGACAACGGCCCTACTTTCGTTGCCAAGGTAAGCCAGGGTGTGGCCAAGTATTTAGAGGTCGATTGGAAATTACATTGTATTTACAGACCTCAAAGTTCAGGACAGGTAGGGTAAATAAATAGAACTCTAAAAGAGACCCTGACCAAATTAACCATGGAGACTGGCGCAGACTGGGTGACACTCCTTCCCTCTTGCTCTCTTCAGAGCAAGAAATACCCCTTCCAGATTCAGCCTTACCCCCTTTGAGATCTTATATGGGGCCTCAGCCCCCCTGACTGTATTAGATGATGTTACTGAACCAACATGTCATAGTGCCATAGTAATAATGATTTGTGTGCCAGGCTAAAAGACCTACAGGTGATACAGGAAGAAATCTGCTCACAGCTGACAGCAGCCTATGCCCCGGAGACCCCTGAGACATCCCATCAGTTCCAGGTTGCAGCTACACTGAGTCCAGACACTCGAGCCTCGCTGGAAAGGACCGTACCTGGTGCTGCTGACTACCCTGACAGCTGTCAATTCTCAGCCCTCACCAGCCGTGTACTAGCTGTTGGGGCTGAGAGCTGGGACCTAGAGGGAAATTCAGTCATGTTTGTCCTGGGTTCTATCAAGATAGGTGTGGGATAGGCTTGATTTCCATTACAAATGATGTAACATTGCATATGTTAGTACTCTTAACACTTCTTGGGACTGTGCCTCAGGGATCACAGTCCGTATAAGCTTAGAAGTTCTAAAAGCTAGTCATGACCTTGGTGGATAGGCTTGGATAGTGTCCAGGTTAGAATCCTCATGTTAAGACTACAATACCAAGCTGTTATGCTAGATGAAGCTGAGTTCTCCATGAAGTTCTAGGATTAGAACTATTAACAAAAAAAGAAGAAGTGGGGAATGAAGGATTAAAAATTAATAATAAGCCGCCTAGCTACCCAAAAAGAAGAGGTAGGGTCTGTGAGAACATGAACTTTTCGCCCCTCCCTTGCTGTACAATGGTTCCCGGAACATTCTTGCATGAAAAGTTTCCTGGAACAGCCACAATGACCCATAGCCTCCGGCCACAATGGTCCAATGGCCCTGAAAATGTCACTACCCCTAATCACAATGTCACAAAGTCCTGGGTGTGTTGCCTAGTGTTACACATGACTAGCATATGACCTAAATGTATGGGCAGTTTGTGGTTTTGGAATTCCCCTCCTCCCTCCCTCTTGATCCCCCTGGTTTGTGGTTTTTTCCTTTATAAGCTCTGTGAAAATTCAGGTCGGGGTCGAACTCCTCTACTCCCTGTGTGGCGTATGAGTCTCGACCCCAGCATGCTGGCCTGAGCTCTCGTTTCATCTCGCTCACAATAAATCTTCCTCGTGTGATTACAGCAGGTCGGTGTCTGTGTCCTACTGGGTGCGCGTCTTTCCCGAGACTTGAGTGGGGGGCTCCCTTCGGGGGTCTTTCACATGTAAGTCTTACATGTATGAAACTCTAAAAGCATAGGTAAAAATCGTGCCTTTAAAAATAAATAAAGCCAAAACCAATCGTTACTTCATGCTTTTAGACACCAGGGTAGCACCTTGTGTCTAAGTCTTCTACATTGATCCCATTAAAAGTCAAGTCCCCGGCGGTGCTGAGTTCAGATTAGGATTCATCGAGGCTATAAAGAACAATCAAATTAAGAGTCAGCACAAAAATGGGCAAATCATCGTTCTAAGTAAAAGCTACGAAAGCTTGGAGAGATATCTTTACTGCGGCTGTCTGCACAGAAATACTACTTACATGTGCTTGTGTCTTTATATTGTAAACACGGTACCAAATTTGCTTGTAAGGTGAGTGAGTCCCGCTGGAGAGAAGGCTCAACGGCATCTCCTGCTACTGTAGAGGACCTCAGTTCAAATCCCAGCACCCACAGTGGGTGGCTAACTCCTGGCTGTAACTCAGCACCTCCAAATAACCCAACACCTCTGGTCTTACATACACATTAAAAAAACTAACGATTTTTATTTTATGTACACTCGTGCTTTGCCTGTATGTATGTCTGTGTGAGGGTGTCAGACTCTCTGGAACTGGAGTTATAGACAGCTGTTAGCTGCCACGTGGGTGCTGGGAATTGAACCTGGATCCTCTGCCAGAGTAGCTAAGGCTCTTAACCCCCGAGCCATCTCTCCAAATGGACACTTGACTTTTGACAAAGAATCTAAAACTACATAATGGAAAAATGAAAGCATCTTCAACAAATGGTGCTGGTCTGACTGGATGTCTGCATGTAGAGGGCTGCAAATAGACGCATTATCTATCGCCCTGCACACGTCTCAAGTCCTAGTGGGTCAAACCCTTCAGCATAAAACCATTAACAGTAAATCTAATAGAAGAGAATGTAAGGAGCTGTGTTGAACACATTGGCACAGGAGAAAATTCCCGAACAGAACGCCCATAGCTCAGGCACTAAGACAGATGACTAATAAATGGGACCTCGTGAAACTGAAAAGGTTTGCACACCAAGGGGACAAACAGCAGCCGAGAGAATGGGCAAAGGTCTTTCTCTATTGAGAAATCTCTAATGGCCAAGAAGGACTTAAAGAAGTGTTCATTGTCCTTATTCACCAGGAAAATGCAAACCAGAATGATGTTAAGAACCCACCTTAAAGTGACAGCACAGGCTGGTGATGTCGTGGAGCAAGGGGAACACTCTTCCGTTGCTGCTGGGAGTGCAACTTCGTACGACCACTTTGGAAACCAATTTGGTGGTTTCTCAGAACATTGGGGATCATTCTACACCAAGACCCAGCTATACCACTCATGGGCAGGTACTCAAAAGATGCCCCACTGTTCCGCAAGGACACACGCTCAACTGCGTTCAAAGCATCTTTATTCCCAATAACCAGAAACTGGAAACAACCTGTGTGTCTTTCAACTGAAGCATGGATAAAGAAAATGTGGTATATTTACACAACGGAATACTATTCCCCTAAAATATAAGGGCATTAGACAATCTGCAGGCAAAAGAATGAAACTAGAAAATATCAACCCTGAGTGAAGTAATCCAGACCCAGAAAGACAGGCATGGTGTGTGCTCACTTATAAGTGGATACTGGCCACAAAGAACAGGACAACCATGCGACAGTCCACAGACCCAAAGAGACGAAGTAATTAAACAGGGCCCAAAGGCGGATGTTTGAATCTCACCCATAAGGAGAATCAAAACAGTTATCTAAGCTGGATGAAGAGAGGGAGCTTGGTGGGAGAGGGTGTGAGGAGGGGAATGGGAGGGGATCACGTGTGTAGAGCGGGTGCAGAGAGAGTGAGAATGGAAATCAGCGGGGGCCATCCCTGGGATTAGCTCTACCCCTGGGATGGGGGAGTCTATGGCACTGATTCCAGCTGAGACTCCTAGCAGCAGGGGATATGGGGACTTAAGCGGTCACCTCCTGTAGCCAGGTGGGACTTCCAGTGGAGGGAGGGGGACATCGGCCCATCAACCTTCACCCGGAAGATTTTCCTTGCCTACAAGATGTTCAGGGACAAAGATAGAGCAGAGACTGGGGGAAGAGCCAGTCAATGACTGACCCGAACTTGAGACCCATCCGGTGGGAGAGAGCCAACCCACGACACTATTAATGATACTCTGCTATGACTGAAGACAGGAGCTATAACTGTCTCCTGAGAGGCTTCATCCAGCAGCATGGAATGCAATGGAAACAGATGCAGAGACCAACAAGTAGCGCTCAGGGAGTTTTGTGGAAGAGGGAGAGGAAGGATTGAGCGAGCTGGAGGGAAAGCCCAAAGGTAAAGAACGCTTGCCGGAGTCCCTGTGCTCCAGCTACAGGAAAAATAAATCCGGGTATCAAAACAAAAACAAAAACAAAACCCGCCCCTCCCACTCCCAATCTCGCTCCTAGTCAAACTACAAAATATAGCTGTAGGAGGCTGGAGAGATGGCTTAGTGTTTTAAGAGAACCGTCTGCTTTTCCAGAGGTCCTGAGTTCAATTCCCAGCAACCACATGGTGGCTCACAACCATCGCTAATGGGATCTGATGCCCTCTTCTGGTGTGTCTCAAGATAGCTACAGTGTACTTCGTTATAATAAATACATCTTTTTAAAAAAGACAGCTGTAACTTCCCGAGTGGTTATCACTGTTTATATATACGACCCTCAGACGTCGTACCCCCCCCGGCCACGCCCCCACCGCGGGCATTCAATCTTTATTCTGGAAAGTTTGAGGCCCCTGGCTGTTCCATTGAGATCCGGTTGCTTCTGCCTCTGCCCCATTCCCACCCCTACCCCCGACTGAGGACCACAGGTGCTTAGGGTAGCTGCGCCCTGAGACACTGCATGAGGTTTGTTGAAATGGGGGGGGGGGGACGGCAATTATAGGATCAGTGTCTTAACCCTCACCTCACTCCACATACCCTGTTCATGAGCTCCAATCTGAATTCCAAAATTCCCCATGACCCTCAGCCAATACCGCCCAGGCTACAGAGACGCGGGCAGTGAGCACCCAGGAGACGAGACAGGAGATGCCACAGCACTGAGCGCTCAACGAGGGACCGTGGCTTTCTGCTGGTCCAGCTCCAGCCAGCCGGACCTGGGCGGTAGGATCCAGCGGAGCCAGATGAGAAACAGACTCAGCTGCCTAGAAAAGCCCCGTCCTTACTGCGGTCTCTGTCTACAACATACTCCTCCTCCTCCCAACATTCAAGAAGCCGGCCGAACGTACCATTTCCAGCCACGGAGTTTCCTGTAGCCTTCTGCGGCTCCTGCTGTCAGTGAAAATGACTTTGACATCTAGGCCTGTGATCTAAGATCTACTTCGTAAGAACACAAACATGCCTAGTGTGTATGTGGGGGTAGAAAGTGGAGGGCAAGTAAACTAACAGACCCAGGTCTGGCGGCTTCCTGCACCTAAGAAGCACACTCCTCATTGGCCAGCTCCTGCGCTCAAACAATATTCTGATAGGCCAGCAAGCCCTTTGCCTGGAGCTCTATAGACAGGAAGCACAAGTTTTTCTAGAGGAAAGTAGCTAGCAAGTTACCCTAGGCCCTAGCTTTCTGGGGAAAAGGGCATTTAAGCATGATTTGTTCTGGCCTCGGCCGGCTTGTAACAATGCACCGTGGGCAACGCCTACTTTTCCCCTCTTCAGAGTGGGATCATAACAAGAGTTTAGAGAATTCCAGACTCAGTAGCTATGGAGATAACTCCAAAGGCTGCCATGAGCAGGCCGATAGGAGGGCATAAGTGGGGAGGGCCTCATTAAAGGAAAACCCATCTGCCCTACCGGCCCACCTCCCCCATTCTCCCCAACCCCATTCCCTCACATCTCACCACCTCACATCCAGCCTGTCCAAGACTTCAGGAAAACTGTCCACCCGTAGAATTCACAACAACAACAACAACAAAAAAAAACCAAACAAAAAAACAAAACAAAAAAAAAAACAGGCAATCTGATTTACTTTTTACCCTGAAGTTTCAAAAACAAAACAAAGCAAAAACAGTTTATCCAGAAAAGCAGTTTCTGGGCCTCTTGAAGCCAGAACCTTTCACTCCCTGCTCTTCACTGCAAACACATATTTTCAGACTGCGTGGTGTGTTCAGGTTTGGAGGCCTTCATCTCTCTGACCAATAAAAGTCTGCTCTCGCTGTCTTGAGACCAAACTAACTACTCTTACATTTTCTTTCGCTGACTTTTTTCTTGTTACACTGATGTTTTCTTACCTCAGAATTTGGAACGAGGCAGGTGCACAAGGCTTTCTCAACCTCATATTCAACCAATAACATAACATACACAAACAGCCAAGAGAAGGTGGCACGTGCCTTTAATTTCAGCAGAGGCAGGCAGATCTCTGAGAGCCTTAGAACACTCAGAGAAACCCTGTCACAAAAATCCAAAACAAGAATAAAAATGCACACACACACACACACACACACACACACACACACACACACACACGCACGCAATGACAAACATTCAAGTCATGGAGAAAATGGTGGGATTTAAAGTGGGAAAACTAGCTCAAAATAACAACAAGGTCTGCGTACATAAAATGTAGACTCTTAGTGGCGGTGCAAGCCTTTGTTTCAAGCACTGGTGAGGAAGATGCAGAGTGAGTTCTGTGAGTTCAAGACCAACTAGATCTACAAGTGGGCCACCCAGAGATGCATAGTGAGACCTGTGTTAAAAAATAACAACGATCACAACAAAGTAGACCCTGACTGTTCAGCCTGGCCCCATGGTTTATGATGTTGTAATACGGCTCCAGACCTTACTTGGCCCCCAGACCTAGCACAACCGACTCCATGACAGAAGTACCATTCACACCGTAAAACTCAACATGTAGAGAGTACAATCTACCTAATTCTTTAAAGTCGATACTTCTGGGAAAGTCTTTAAATGTACCAACCTTGCCTTTTAACTTTCTTGGTTCAACTTCTGACTAACTGTTCATGTTGACGGGAGTATGTTAACAAGGACATTTTTTCCAACACAATGTTTGGGAATTTCTCATCAAGGACCCTGATCGCACTCACTCCCTAGTCTTCAAGTTCCCCACCCCCAACCCTTGTGACCGCCTCCCTCCCCCCCCCAAAAAAAAAGAAGCAGAAGAAGGAGGAGAAAGAAGAGGAGGAAGAAACCAGGTCCAAGTTGGGCTAACTATATATTCACTGGAGCAGGGAAAACCTAGGACATGGTTTTTGTGCATAAAATCTCACCTTGAGAGAGGTTCAGAACCATACTAGGATCCCAAACACCCAATGTAGTTGTGGCCAGCTAATAAAGATTTTTCTACTAGCTAAAACCCGTGTATGAGCAGCCTTTGGTGGATACCCCAAAACAATGTCTTCTACAAACATTTACAAATGACCTTCAGTGAATGACACTTGGCACCTGACCCCAAATGAAAGTGTGGGAGTTAGTCTTGGCCACAGATATTCCTCCTCAGGGTTCTGGTTTCTTCCTTCCTGCGACTATCTCTCTGCCACCGAGTTTTAGGACAGAAACAAGGCCTTGCCATCATGGAGAGAGGTCCTGTCCTGCAGTTCAGAATTCGCCCTCCTCCCTGGGTGAATGTGGGGATGCACTTTGGAGAAGCAAGAAGATACCTTAGTTGTACTTTTTTCTAAGGGTCTTCTAAGACTACGCCAACTGTTGAAAGCAAGAGAGAAGGTAGATACACCTAGTGAGTGTAATAAATGTTATATTTTATTATGTTGAGGGTCATAACACAATGTTCACACTCTAAATTCCTAACTGTGGTCCTAAGCCAGTCTCCCCAAGGCTGCTCACCTCTGCAATGTATCTTAGCTGAAGGTCAGGTCCAGGCACTAACAGAAGCCTCTGACTGAGGGTGAGTATCCTGAGGGAGGCTCTCTAGCTGCAGAGGAGATCAAGGTAGTGTCTCTCCAGATGTGCAGAGCAGAACATCGCTCTTGATCTCTGCTTATGTACTGAGCAATGGGCACCGTGGGGTTCTAGAACTGTGTCTCATTATCTTGAGTGAGTGATGTCACCAAGTTCTGGTTATCAGGTTCAGCCTTGGGTGTAGTGGGGATACTGACATACCTAGATTTTACATGTCTAAATGAGCATTTTTTTTTTTCCGGAGCTGGGGACCGAACCCAGGGCCTTGCGCTTCCTAGGTAAGCGCTCTACCACTGAGCTAAATCCCCAGCCCCGAGCATGTTTTTTAAAGATTTGTTTATTTTATAAGAGTACACTGCTGCTGTCATCAGACACACCAGAAGAGGACATCAGATCTCATTATAGGTGGTTGTGAGCCATCATGTGGTTGCTGGGAATTGAACTCAGGACCTCAGGAAGAGCAGTCAGTGCTCTTAACCACTGAGCCATCTCTCCGGCCCAAGAATTTTTTTTTACTATGTTCATTACCAAACAAAACAAAAGAAAGAAATAAGAAAAGAAAGAAAGAAAGGAAGGAAGAAAGAAAAAGAAAGAGAGAAAGAAGGAAGGAAAGAGTTAGTAGGGGGAAAAAAGAAAAGACACACTCAGTTCAATCTCAAAACAAAGAGAGCAGACTTTTGAGTTTGAGAGGGTGGTGTTTCCTGGCAGCCACCAGAGACTTCTGGGCTATGGGTTTAAGCCAATAGGAAATCATTTTTATCCTGCCTGTGACTCTACTGGCTGTTTGGGATCACAGTGCAACCAGCCCAAAGCCTTTCTCGGGGAGAGCTTTTAAGCACAAAAACCACATTCTACATTGGCTTGGGTGAACAAGAGCAGTTGCCAGAAGCAGAACTCAAAAAGCCAGAAAGCAAGGTTGGTACATTTAGTGACTCTCCCAGAGCTCTGGACTTTGATGGATTTGTGGCAGACGCTGTACGTGCTGAGCTTTGCAGCCTGGGTGACATCACAAAGTCAGTTGTGCTTAGGACTGGGGCCAACTAAGGTATGGGGCCCGTTATCAATGGCACACTGGTTTAACCCTGGGGCTCAGTATTCCCAACTTACTGGAGAATGAGCCTTACAGGGCCTGAGAATCAGTGTTCGTGGTGGAGAGTAGGGAAGGGGGAGGCCTGGCTTCACTGACACAGAAGAAACTGAGAGATGAGCCAGATTTTGGGGGGTGAGGTGGGGCAGTGTGCAACCTCCAGGCTCCTGGGCACATACTGTAGTTGACTGCTTTCTGGAACTCTGTGGGCAGCATATCTCTAGAAACCCGGGGCTAGTCAAGTGGTTCTGGTTTGCGGGATGGGGATTTCCTTTAAACATTCTCATCTAAACTTGGAAATACAGAAACCCTTTCTCTCCAAGACCCACAGGTTTTCTCTAAGCCTGGCCTTCACAGAAACTGCATTCCAAAACTAAAGCACTATCCGGAAAACACCTTAGTTACCATTAGTTACCATTTCAGCCACATCTGTACCCCAGTTTCCTGTGTTCCTACTCCCTGCCCCACCATGATCTACAGCTCCACACAAATACTTGAATAGAGACAAAAAAAATTAAAAAACAAAGTATCAAAACCAAGAAGAAACAAATCCCCTCTTCATAGCAGACAGGCCCTGTTTCAGTCAATGTTCTGTTGCTGTGAACAGACACCACGACCACCGCAACTCTTATAAAGGAAAACATTTACTCGGGGCTGGCTTACACTTCAGAGATTATGGTGGTTTGAGTAGGTTTCATGTTTTAAATGCTTGGCCCATACAGAGTGGCGCTATTAGGAGGCGTGGCTTTCTTGGAGCACCAGTGGCCTCGATGAAGGAAATATGTCACAGTGTAGGTCTGCTTTGAGGTCTCCTACGCTCAAGCGCCACCCAGTGTGGAATCAGAGCCTCCTCCTGGCTGCCTGCAGAGGACAGTCTTTTCCTTGTTGCCTTTGGATCGAGATGTAGAACTCTTGGCTTTTCTAGCACCATGTCTGCCTGCACATTGCCAGGATTCCTGCCATGACAGTAATGGACTAAACTAAGGAGAAATCCAGGAAGACCAGCCTAAATCTCAAAGACAAAGGCCGAGAAGACAAAAGGCAAGAACGAACTGACCACTGCCTGGGTGTGTCGGTACCAGGCCAGACTGGAGGCTCTGACAGAGATATGTATAGTAAAGCCTTTAAATCTGGCTTTAAGTGATATTCTGGACAGTTCCCATTTGGCACCTGACCTAGTTAGGGTTAGTACTGCTATGGTTAAAAACGAAAACAAGATTAGTACTAGCCAAAAACTGTTGAACTTCAGGTTGGCTAGGAGTTGTCTTAGGACCACGTTTGGTGAGGCTGCAAGTTCTCACTTAGCTTCAAGTGCAGATTCTCTAGGGAGCCATTTCTTCAAGGCTCGAACAGTCTCAAAACAGTTTCTTGGCTTCTACAGGTTGACCTAAACATAGCATAAACTTTGCTGAAACATTCCACTTAAGGCCAGACACAAAGGCTTAACTACACATTTCACTTAAAGCCAGATTTCTGTAGAGTCATTATTAGGAATTATGAAATCATCAATTTGTCCACATAGCATTGCTACAAAGAGTACATCTTCACTGATCTGTAGAAAATATACACAATAGAATGGGCCGATGCCCATGAACTGTTATATTAATTTAATAGTGACAGGAAACGCGTATCAGCAATAACGATCAATCCTGAGATGAGACATCTAAAAGGCTTGCAATTCAGAATTATCCATCACAGCCATGCAAAACAATATGGCATCTCCAGAATGTCATTTGTGTGCTTTTAAGCCTGTTCTAGATGGCTCTGGACATACCTCACCACTGAGTCATCTCTGTATTTGCTTTTATTTCTTAAGACATTTTCTATAGATTAAAGTTTTGTCAACTTTAAGAAAACAAAGGTGTTGCAGTAGCCTCTCCAACCTAAATAAGCCTGTGCAAAGAAAACACAACTCAATTAATATGAATACAAGCTCCCGCCTAGACTGGGCAGAACTCCCACTACACTATCCTATTCCCCAGCTCTGAAATCCCTCATAACTTGTGGTTTCTCCATGCCATGTGCTTCAGCTCCATCTTCCCCTTTCTCCTCCGACCCTCTACCCCCCTCCTCCAATTTCCCTTCCCCTGCCCAATCACTGGCTCTTGCCTTTATTTTACAAATTAAATGGGGAGAAGGTTCTGATGAAGTCACCTGAGTCCTGAGTACTTGACTAGGCTGCTGTCTGGGAGGCAACAGAATTAGCATCAAACTACAGATAACTCCAGGGCAAACCATAACACAAAGGTGCCACAAACGAACTGAGCAAAACCAGGCAAATTTGTTAACCTTCCTAATTAGTGATTTCCACCCAGCACTCAGTGCCTCCAGCTTTATGTGGTCTCTTCACGTTTTTCCTTCTCATATAGGCCATACAGTGTACATCGTCCAGAGGAAACAGAAAAAAATCACTCAGAGAGTGGTGGTGCTCTAAGGGCATATGCCAAGGATTTTTCTCTTTAAAGCAACCAGAAAGCTGGGTAGTGGTGGCACAAGCCTTTAATCCCAGCACCTGGGAGGCAGAGACAGGTGGATCTGAGTTTGAGGCTAGCCTGATCTACAGAGTGAGTTCCAGGATAGCCATAACTACACAGAGAAACCCTGTGTCAAAAAATCAGAGAGAGAGAGAGAGACAGAGAGACAGAGACAGAGACAGAGAGACAGAAAGACACACACACCGAGAGAGAGAGAGAGAGAGAGAGAGAGAGAGAGAGAGAGAGAGAGAGAGAGAGCAGGAAAAGCCACCTTGAGCTTCCCAGAGTCTTCCTCTGTCAAGTGCTCAAACAGGCTCCATTATAAATAGTAAACCATTTTAGACTTTCTAAAAGAATTGCCCACAAAGCAATGTCTTGGGCCTATATGTAAGCTACAGCAGAGACAACACACTTAGATCCAGTTTGGAATTTTTATACATGTATACAGTGTATTTTGTCAGATCATTTACCATTTATTTATTCTGTCTAGGGTTTCTCCTCTTTGGAGTTAAATATGACCAAAATGCATTGCATATGTAATATCAATTATATTTCTGTTTCCTAACTGTGAAAACCAGAAAAGGTACTAGATAAAAACAAAAGCCTGTGCAGTCCTAGGTCACACCATTTCGGAAGAGGGCCAACCAACCCAAGACGTTCTGTTACAGGTCTAACTTTGGTGCCGGGAGCTGAGCCCAGGTCCTCTGGAAGAGCAGCAAATACAGCTAACCACTGAACTCCCTTTCCAGACCTTATTCCATAGTATTCAGTGTTATGTGAAACGGTAGCTTTCTTTTCTCTTCCTACTTCTGGTTCTTTCACCTGCTTGGTAATATATTTCACATTTCAGATCCAGTCTCCAAAAGATAATTTTTTTTCCATCTTAAATTGAGATTACACGGCTCTACTTTTCTGTGCCTGGAAGAGTTGTGGCCTTGAATTTCAATATTTTGTTCTTTATTTCAATATCTAATAATTAGCCCCACCCCCACCTGTTCAGCTTTCTTTCTTAAGCAGCCCATGATGATGGGCTGGCCCCTCCTCTATAAATTAATAATCAAACCCCATGGACACAGCCACAGGCCAATTTGATCTAGGCAGTTCCTTAGTTGAAGCTTTCGTCTCAGATGACTCTAGGCTGTGTGACAAAGCCAAGGACATAGTCTTTTTTTCTGCAGGCTAGACTGTCCATGCTCCATTGTTTTGTATGTTGCCTTGGCGGAGGATTTCACTCTTTTCTCTGTGAACCCGATTCTTTTTGGTGTTAATAGTGATATTTCCATCTCCAGTCCTTATTCTCTGGCTATAGCCACGCTGGGAAAAACCAAACCAAACCTTCTTTTCTGCTTCTCAGTATTACTTGTCTCTTTACTTGGCCTATTGAGGATGGTGGTCCAGGGTCTGACCATAAAGTCTTGCAACCACAGGAAGGGGGAGATGGCGCCGGCAAATGCTGGCCACAAGCAACCCGGCCTCCCACCCCATGTCCTATTCAAGGATACAGAGCCTCTGGGCGGGGGCGGGGGCGGGGGCGGGGGCGGGACGGGGGCGGAGCCGACTACATGCACCTGCAGTTGGCTGGAGCCAGTAAGCACTGGTTACCAGCAGATGGCAGCCTGTCTGGTCCAAAAGAGTGAGATGGGAGCTTCAGGCAGAGGCATGGACGGGGAGGCGGGAAGGGGATGAATCACAGGTGCTCTCCTATTGTCCAGGAGCTGAGTCAAGCTGCAAATTTGATTGTCCACTGCGTGCAGCTGCTTGGCGTGTTGGAGCGAAGAGGAAGTAGAAGTTCTCAGAGACAAGAGAGATGAAGAGAAATGCTTTTGTGTAGCTTAGGTTCCCAGCAGGAAGAAGCAGACTTGAGACTCCGGTTTCACCTGAGCCACTGGCACGGTGGATCTAAATCCCATCATCTCGTCATGTAGACTAAGACAGTGGCTGTGGATTGTGACCCCATCCCTGCTGCCAGACCATGGAGGCAGAGACACTGTTTCTGTCCCAACAGTTCCGTGCTTTTAAGCTCTGCAGATTTTATTTTACTTTATTAGTTCATAAAGATCACGGAGGGAAATGGAAGGCTTCTACACCTTGGATAATTTGGCAAACTTTACTGATGCTTCAGAAATTAAAAAGGAAAAATCAGTGGGTGTTGAAGATGCTCTGTGCGGTCTGGAGGAAATTTACTGTTTTGTTTGTTTTTTTGTTTTCCGTAATGGGCCGGAAGAACCCATTTCTCTGTGCAACCATGGCTCCGTGTATCACATGACAGTTCTTATGGCAGATACCCTACAACCCATTACTTGCCTATCTCCTACCCATGAGGTGTGGCCTTTGTGAGTTTAGTCATTGAAAAGGAGAGCCAAAACTATAAGTTAAAAAAAAAAAAAAAGTGAGTCTGGGCGTAGTGTGCTGTGCCTTTAATATCAGCACTCGGGAGGCAGAGGCAAGTAAGCCTCTGAGTTCAAGACCAGCGTGATCTATAGAGGGAGTTCTAGGACAGACAGTGCTACACAGAAAAACCTGTGTGTGCGTGTGTGTGCGTGTGTGTGTGTGTGTGTGTGTGTGACAGGAGATGTCAAATGGGATGAAGAGGGGGAGGGGTAAAGAGATAACTTGGCAGTTGAAAGTGATTGCCGCTCTTGCAGAGGTCCTAAGTTTAACTTCCGGCACCCACACCGGGCAATTGAGAATGGCCTATGATTCCAACTTAGAGGGTAAAGGCATGGAAGCTGATGACCTAAGGTTCATCCCTAGCACTCACTCGAAAGTGGGAGGAGAGAGCTAACCTCTGACTTCTGTATACACGCTTGGAGCATGCAGAAGCACAAACAGGTATCGTGCATGGACCACCACAATAGTAATTAAATGAAAGTTTAAGGAGAAAAGCCAAATTAAAGGATGGGAAGTTTTCCTGAGCTGTAGACGCATGGACTCCTGTTCTATGCTTGAGAACAGTTCCTTTTATGTATAATCTGTAGCTAGTAAAGGACCCTGGGAGGGTGAGAATCTTCAAATAATATTGTAAGGGGGTACAAGAAACAGAATAGGAGGATAAATGGGGCATTGAAGGCAGGGAGATGGATGGACCATGGGAAGGGAAAGCTAACACTGAAGGCCCTTTGAAAATCCCTATCAAGACAGAAGCTCCTTATAATATGTCTTAGTTAGGATTTTACTGCTGTGAACAGACACCATGACCAAGGCAAGTCTTATAAGGACTTAATTGGTGCTGGCTTATAGGTCAGAGATTCAGTCCATTATCCTCCAGGGAGGAGCATGACGACATCCAGGCAGACATGGTGCAGGAGCTGAGAGTTCTACATTTTTCATCTGAACGCTGAATACTGACTTCCAGGCAGCTAGGATGAGAGTCTTAAATCCCACACCCACTTTAACACACCTACTCCAAGGCCACACCTATTCCAACAGGACCACATCTTCTAATAGTGCCACTCTCTGGGCCCAGCATATACAAACCATCACATAATAGAGACATATACAAGAGGAATCTAAATGGAGTTGAAAGAATAAAGATTTTAAACTATCCCCCACTGACCCTGCTATGAGGATAAGTGCACCTCACAAAAGAATAACATAATATGTTTTGGGGAAGCAGCCTGGCCATAGCCATCACAAACCATTTGGCCTCGATATGGCCTGACTCAACAATCCTGAGAAAAACAAGAACTAGGGTCAGCTTGCCCCAGAAGCAGGGTGGCCTAGAGTTGAACTGAGCCCAAGTTAGATCATGTGTGCCATGTAAACAAACCAATGAAACTGCTTTGTGTGACTGTTGCCAACTGCCTATGTAATTTTCCCTATAAATACCTTCCCCTAATTGGGCTCGGGGTCGACTCCTCTGTCTCCTGTGTGAGATACGTGTTGTCCCCAGAGCTCTGGTTCCTCAAATACACCTCTTGTTCATTACATCAAGACCAGTTCCTCATGAGTTCTTGGGGGGTTGCGTCGTCTTGAGATTTGAGTGGGGGTCTTCTCCACCCTGGAGGTCTTTCAGAGTTAGCACATAAAAGACGATATCCCAACTTGACATCATAGGCTACCAAATAAAGCCCCTAGGACCAAGAATGAGTTACATATTTTTAAGCCACTGGACAAAGGGGACACATAACCTGTTGGGATGTGGTCTAAGAATAACATCGTTTCTGAGTGCTTGTGAGAAAACCCCAAGAAAACAAGACAAGAGTCTTAGGACCTCAGTTTCTTCAGGAACACAGAATTGTTCTAGGAATATGGTTTCATGCTCCTTCCAAGTGTGGCAGATAGGAGTGAGTTTACTTCAGAGTATTAATTACAACTGGCTGATGTTACTTGTTTATATGCCTCTATGGGAAACATGGCTTTTGGTGGGGGAGGTTGATTATCTTTATTTTTTCCATTTTATTATTTTGCATATGTGCAGGTATATTTTGCCTGCATATATGGCCCGATGCACCAATTGCATGCATGATGCCCTTGGAAGCGAAAAGAGGGCTTTAGGCATCAGATCCCCTGGAATTAGAGTTCCAGACAATTGTGAACTACCATGAGGTTCTGGAAAGCAATCCTGAGTACTCCAGAAGAATTTCAAATGAGCCATCTCCCTAGCCTCAATCCTTTAATAGATACCCATCTGGGACCATCAAAATATCTTGCGTGGTGATATTGAAACATGGGCTATAAATAATTGTGCCAAAAAGGAAAGATAAAAGTAGAAAGTTTATTAAATCTGCGGTTTAGCAGCCACAACCAATTTGATGAATAAACACAGGTCACAAAATGACGGAGAGGTGATGGGGATCTCTTATAGCAATTAAGGGGGAGATTGTTTCATCTCATGGGGAACTGTGGGGGCCCATATCTGAGGTGCCAGAAAGACTTCTTGATATTTTATTAAGCAGTAAGCTTTTCATGTCCACTTGTCGCTCTTGAGACTCCATTTGGGTCAGCCGCCATAGAGCACAGAAAGTGAGGTTCTGAATGTTTAGACTAATACATGGCAAGCCACGGGGTCTGGCTCCAGGCAGAGAGGAGTCCATTGTTACAGTGTAAGAATTTTTCATTTTCTCTTTGGAATTTTTGTTTCTACAAATCTGAATTTCTCCGTCTTGAGTAATGGCATTCCTTTATTCATATTTATTTTTTGAAAATAGGTTGGGACATTATTTCTAAGAAAGCCTTGAGTATTTGCCTCACTCCCTTTCCCCATTTCTGAAATTTGATAGTATCAGGCCATTCTTCTTACCACAGGGATTTCTGACCTGCCTTAGGCAGTCTGCTTCTCTGAGATCACAGGTGGTCGCTAGAAACAATCTGAAATTCTCTAAGATCACTGGCAACTGCAGTTTGAGGGAAAAGCGGCAGGAATTGCCCATTAAGTGAGTATCTGCAAAGCCAGGACAACCTGTGCTTTCAATGCGTCTGGGGAAAAACCTTAGTGGAGCTAGGTGCTCTCCAGAGTAGGAATCAGGGCCAACAGCACGACTTAAACCTGAGAGGAAGGTGATGCTTCTACTGTCACTCAGGATTCAGGAGGCAGGCCCAGGGATTGTTGGCCAATCAGGGAGAACGTTTGGTGGCTGTGTGAACTGGCCAATGAGGAGTTTCGGTCTTCGGTGACGTAGACTGCACAACATTTGGGGTGCCATTGTGTGTCCCGGCCATATTGTCGTCCAGTATATTTGGCTGAGGCCCCTAGATCTCTCTCCTCCGTATCTGTGTCCCCTCCACTGACTGCAGGAGTCGCAGGAGGACAACAGGACACCCAGTGACTGAAAATGGTGCGTGCACAGGGTTTGGGGAGGAGACTACAGCAAGCGGAGGAGGCAGTGGGGAGGCGGCCTTCCAGGGTAGCTGAGTCTGCGTCTCATCTGGCTCTGCTGGGCTGTGCTGCCCAGGTTCCTCTGGGTGGAGCTGGACCAAACTGGCAGAGCTGCGATCCTGACTCGCTGAGCGCTCAGTGCTGTGGAGTCTCGGGTCAGCTGGGCGCTCGCAGCCCGCGTCTTTGCAGTCTGGGCTTTGTAGGTGGAGAGTCGTGGGGAACCGTGGGTTTGAGCTCGAGTAAGAGAGTTTGGGGGGAAACCTGAGAAGTGAGATGATCCCGGGTTCTATGCACGTGGTCAAGAAAAAAAAAAGTAGGATACGTTTATGTCTCCACAGTGTCCCAATGTATTTAATAGCCAGTCATTTCTTAGCCTTTATCGACTACGATTTGATGAGTACACCTGGTTATCCTTGCGAGCTGGCTAGCCATTGGCAACCACAATTCATTTATCCTTCTCTTTTTTTTTTCATTTATCCTTCTCTTAACTATTAATATCAACAGGCAGACCACACATGACCATTTCACACAATGTGCAGGTTACTGAATGGCTAGGCAGAAAATATGAGAGGGTCTCAAGTTGGAGGCCGAGAACTGGTTAAGACTTGGCAGTGAGGGTGCAGAATGTCTAATGCACGTTCCGAGCACAGGCTGTTAGGAGATATGTTTGAAATGAGCTGAGATCTGTGTGCTGGGGCTGCAGTCCTAGAGAAGAGACGGGGCTTTTCCTGTGATAAGTTTTCTGGCTTTTCACAACTGACCCTATGATCGTTCAGTGGGCTTCAGAAGTTTCTATAGTCTCAGGCAGTCTATTTTGCTTAACAAAATAGAGTCATGTAGACTCGTCGCAGCCAGAAAGCTAATAGTTCCCAAAGCCAGAGTAGCCCAGAGCAGCCCTTCCCTGTTGTCTGTTTCTCTTGCACACTTCTTCCAGTGGCATCTGCCTTTCCTATGAGCTTCCCCTGGATTTCACTCAAGGGAAGCTTCCTTTAAATTCCATGACTTGTATTCTTAGCCTAAGGATTCTCGTAACTCTCAATAAATGCCTGACTTTCCAAACCCTTCTGACTTTGCTAAGCTTACTGGAAAGGAAAATTCACATGCATGGGTTGCTCAGATTGGTCCCTATCATAAGTGTTATTGGCCTTGGATTGTTTCTAAACATTGTTTTAACATGAAGAATATTCACAGAGGTGAGCCATGACTGTCTACGAATGGGGTATTGCAATAGAATAAAACCCCATATCGTAAATTCAAAAGCTTCCCTTCAGTTGGCCAAGGAGGGCTACTCTTGTAGGAAGTTAAAAACAGTGCTCAATAAGGAAGCAAGGGCTGTTCACCCTGGCCACACAGTGAGTTTCAGGCCAGCCAGAGCTCCAGAGTAAGACTCTGACTCAAAATAAATACATAAAATCTGCTATCCATAGCGATCACGGCTTTTAAAGCATTCTTTTATTTATTGTGCATGGGGGTGGTCTGGGTGTCGTGGAATGGGTATGTAAGTTAGAAGACCACTCTCTGGAGTTCATTCTCTCCTCACGTCATATAGGTTCTAAGGAACTATGTCCTGTGCTCAGACTTGCTTACCCAGTGAGGCCTCTCACTGGCCCATATCTGGAATTTTATCTTCTTTTTTTTTTTTTTTTTGGTTCTTTTTTTCGGAGCTGGGGACCGAACCCAGGGCCTTGCGCTTCCTAGGTAAGCGCTCTACCACTGAGCTAAATCCCCAGCCCCGAATTTTATCTTCTAATTCCTGTTCTATGATAGTACAGCCAATTGAAGTTCTGGGGAACTACAGTTACTTCTAGCTGGACACTGTGCAGGACCGGATCCTAATGAACGTCTCTTTCTTGCCACAATATAGCCTCTGTGTTTGATAAAGTATGTTCATCCTTCCCATATTATCTAAGACGTGAACCCTCCAGATCCTGTGGAAGCACGAAGCTCGAGGCACGACCTGAAACAGAGACCACAGAGTGCTGCTGCTTACTGACTTGTTCACCGTGGCTTCCTCAGCCCATTTTCTTAACTTCCTAGAACCACCCACCAGGATGGCACCACACATAGAGTGAACTGAACCCTACCATGGCATTATTAATGAAGGAAATGCCCTCAGATTAAGATTCTCCTTCCCAGGCTGGGTGTGGCAATACATGTCTTTAATCAGCACTCAGGAGGCAGAGGCAGGTGGATCTCTGTGATTTTGAGGGCAGCCTAGTCTACAGAGTGAGTTCTAGGACAGTCATGACTGTTTACACACAGAAACCATGTTTCAATTCTCCACCCTCACCCCCCTCCACCCTGGCCCAGAACAAAAACTGAAAACAAAACAATTCCCCTTGCCAGATATGTCAAAATTTGCTGACCAGCTCCTTTAGCCTCTGTGTAACCTCAGAAACAAAGGTAACCCGGTTACCTTTCCGTATGCTACTAGGCAATGAATTAGGAGAGATAACCTTTCTGAAAAATGTTTTAATTACTTCTATAGTCTTGTTAGAGTGGGAGAGACTTCAAACTACTCTGACCAAAAATGTCATCATAGATCAACATATATTTAAACCCCCTTGATCCTGGCATCTGAGGAAAGTTGAACTTATCAATCCTTGAATGGGTATTGACTCTGTTAATTGATTTTTAAAAATATTTATTTATTTATTATATATAAGTATACTGTAGCTGTCTTCAGATACACCAAAAGAGGTCATCAGATCCCATTACAGATGGTTCTGAGCCACCATGTGGTTGCTGGGAATTGAACTCGGGACCTCTGGAAGAGCAGTGATCTTACCCTCTGAGCCATCTCTCCAGCCCCTGATTTATTTATTTACTTTTTTAGGTTTTTTATCTTAATTTTGGATCATGTGTATGAGTATGTGCACATGAATTTAGGTGCTTAGGGAGGCCATAGATAACATCTTCATAAATTGGAGTTCCAAGCCTGACATGGGCGCTGGAAGCCAAACTGAGTATTGGATCATCTATCCATCCATCCATCCATCCATCCATCCATCCATCCTTCCTTCCTTCCTTCTTTCTTTCTTTCCCCCACCCCCTTTTTTCTTCTTTTTCTTCCCCTTAGGCAGAGTCTCTTTGTAGTCCTGGCAATCTTGGAACTTGCTATGTAGATCAGGCTAGCCTTGAACTCACAGAAATCCTCCTGCCTCTGCCTCCAGAGTGCTGGAATGAAAGGTGTGTTCCAACTGTATTGGATCTTAATGGAGCCATCTCTCCATTCTTTATTTGAAATTGTTTTTCTGATCTATGGCAACTAATAAACTTCGGGAGAGGGACATTTCTACTCAATTATACACCCACTGGTGAGCCCACCAAGGCCGCTGTTTATTTCCAAATTCAGAGTCAGACAGCCTCAATTAAACTCCTTGGAACTCTAAACAGATAAAATCAATGGCTATGGAAAAGAGATTTTATAAGGAAGAATGACCAGAACACATCATATATGTATGTATGTCAGCTTGCTTTAAAGCTTTTCTCTTGTAGATCTTGAAAAAGGATTTATTTTTATGTATACACATGTGTGTATGTTAATGTGCATAAGCAAACACTCGAGCAGGTGCCCTCAGAGGCCAGTGTTGCGTTTCTCAGAGCTGGAGTTAAGGCCTGACATTGATGATGAACTCGAGTCCTCTGAAAGAGCAGCAGTGCTCTTAGCTGTTAAGCCATCTCTTCAGCCTGTCTGACAAATCATTTCGTGCTGTAGGCCTCTGGGCCCATATTTAAGCTTCCCAGTTTCCTCTCACTTCTTTTTAGTTCCATTTTGACGCAGTCCTTTATGTTGAAGATGGGGGAGTGAGACATCACCTAAGTTTCTTTCCAGTTTTAAAACAGTTCTTCCCCTCTGTCAACATGTCTGTTCCCCCTCTGTTTGGAGCCCCAGAAACTCGAGTGAAAGCCAGATGTACAGGTGCATGCTGGTGGGAGTGGGGCAGAGGATTGTGAGAGGGTAGATAGAAGGGCATGGTGGAGAGATCTTGGGACACTTACTGGCTTACCCCTCTAGGTGAATTTAGTGCTAGGTTTAGAGAGCAACCCTATCTTAAAAAAAAATGGTGGAAAGTAAGACAGTTTCTGGTCACCATTCATGCATGCATGGAGCAAATAAATTTACATAACATGCTTACCTACACACACACACACACACACACACACACACACACACACACACCCCGACAGGTGGTTGTAGCACTTGCCTTTAATTCCAGCCTTCGAGAGACAGAGGCAGGCAGATTTCTTGAGTTTGAGGCCAGCCTGGCCTACGTAGAGTGAGTTCCGGGACAGCCAGTGCTACACAGAGAGATCTTGTCTCAAAAGACCATAAAGTAAGAGGGAAAAAACAGAGTACAATTTGGAGAGTCAGTTCTCTTTTCCTAACATGGATTTTGGAGATTGAACTCATGTGAGCAGTCTTCTGTGGTGAGTACATCTCTCCAGCCATTCACAAAACATTTTCTACAAAAGAAAAACGAGTGAGTCAGTGAAAAAACTGTGAGTCAGTGAATTAGAGTTGGAGGTTCGTTTGTTTATTGTAATTGGATCTCTGTGTAACCCTGGTTGTTCTAGGACTTGCTGTGTAGACCAGGTTGACCTCAAACTCACGAAGGTCCATCTGCCTCTGCCTCCTAAGTGCTGGGGCTATAGGCATGCAGCACCACTCCCTGTTGGAGATTTATTGACACATTTGAAGTAGAGAACACAGGTATTATTAGAAAGAGACACTCTGGGGAAAGAATAAGACATAGCTAAGTGTAAATACAGCTGTTTCAAAGAAGGGGCGTCCCTTTAGTGCCTTTACAGTGAGTGTATGTAGAATTTTGGTGGCTTTGAAATTATGTTAAAAGACCATTTTATTAATCCATTCTGACCTTTGACAATTTACATACATATATGATGTGTTCTGGTCATTCCCCCCCCACACACACACACTGTCTCTTACTCCCTCTCATCTTTCCATCCCTATTCCTTCCTTACAAATCTCTTTTCCATAGTCATTGATTTTATCTGTTTAGAGTTCCAAGGAGTTTAATTGAGGCTGTCTGACTCTGAACTTGGAAATAAACACTCGGCCTTGGTGGGCTCACCCGTGGGTATATAAGCAAATCTCAATGTCCCTCTCCCAGAGTCTGTTAGTTGCCATGGATCAGCGGAAGTGATTGGACCCCATGAGCCCTTTCCTCATTCATAGCTGACTGTTAGGAGGGCCAGGTTGTATGGGTAGTGCTGAGAGCTCATGATCACCATGGCCCAGCTCTTTTTAAGTTCATTTTTTATTCACGTTTGCTTGCCTGTATGTGTATGATACAGTTGTCCAGGGAGGCCAGAGAGGGCATCAGATCCTCTCCAACAGGAGTTACTGTCTCCTGTGGGTGTTGGACCTTCTGCGAGAGCAGCAAGTACTCTCCCCAACCCCTTTACAACATTCCTAAACAAATACAGTTTACTAAGGTTAAAAGTTTAAAGAAATGTCTTTTATAAACAAAGCTATAAGGTGGATTTATCAGAGGGACTGTTTAGATTGGGAAAAAAGTACTAAAACATGAAAATTATAATTTTTTATCATTTTAGCACTAAGAACAATATATTTATTGTCTTTGACAAGATTATCTTTAGAAAAGCATATTGCCTCTGCAAGCAAATATGGCTTTGTTAGTATTTGCCTCTAGTTTCTTGTTCGTTTACTAGGACTGTGAATTATCTTTAATGAGTTCCATTCGGTTTTTATTTTATTTATAATAGATGAATATATAACTAATGAATGATTCATTCAATTTTAGTTTGTTTGTTTTGAGGCTTGGTCTCACTATATACCTCTGGCTGGCCTGCATCTGGCTGGCCTTAAACTCACAGAGGTCCACCTGCCTCTGCCTGCCAAGTGTTGGAATTAAAGGTATGCACCACCATGCCCTGCTTTTAATTTTTAATTAAGAGTGATCTATAAGGAAGCAGATCCGTGCTTCCCAGTAAGTTCAGTGCATTCACTGAGGATGTACTGAGGTCCCTAACAAGTTGTCCCACGCGACTGAATTGCATCCACCAAGCCGGCTTCTTTAACATTCATCATGCAAAGAATGTGTCTTCCAATCCGATGACCTCTGATGACTGTACAGAAACATGGCAAAGACCCTGAAATTATAACAGTAGTTTGTGGTGGGCATCAACTGTTTCGAAGAGCCACACCGTTCCTTGGAGTTAGGTTGAAGAAGAATCCTTCCCAGTAGTAGTTTCCATAGCCAAAAGAGGTAGACTATTTTACTCTAAGATAATAGTCTCACTGTGTGTACTAAGTAATTAAAAGCTGTTATAAAAAATTTAAGAGGGACCTCTCTAGTAGAGGTTATCAGTACAAGGGGTAATCTCAATCTGCTTTTTTAGGAGCCAGTGACCTTGGAGGATGTGGCTGTGGACTTCACCCTGGAAGAGTGGACTATGCTGAACTTCTGGCAAAAGCAGCTCTACAAAGAGGTGATGCAGGACACCTTGAGGAACCTGTGCTATATAGGTGACGATGACTATTGTTTTCTTACATAACCAATGAAGGAACGAATGATTCTTCCTCACCAATCCTGCTGCATGAATTAGATTATAGAAAAGAAGCATTTTGGGTAAATAAGTCAGGTGGAATCACTTTATACTGTGAATTTAATCAGAATTTAATAATCTTTTATTTATTTCTTTGTCTATTTGTTTATTTTTCTATAGTGGTGATTCATTTTTCTTGCCCTGTATTTTAGGAAACAAACAGGAACACCAAAATATTGAAAATGAGTATGAAAATCTCTGGAAAAAACTAAGGTAATGTATACCCTAGGATATAGCTGTGTTTCGCCCAGTTCTTGGTGTGCTAATCCATTTTACAAAGAAGTAGTCATACAAATAAATCCTGCTTCAAACTGTTTTAACATCAACAAATCTTCTTTAAAACTTCATTAACCTTCAGCGCTCAGAACATCCTAATGTTAGTAACAACTGGAGCGCCATGATGCCTACCACAAGTAATACCATATCTTGGTTCATAAGCTCTGTCTATATTATTATTTAAAATGTTGTATTGATATATTTCTAAGTTTTAGGTATGTGTTGTATATGAAACAAAAATAAAATTTGTTTTTATAATAGGAGCAATTGTCAAGACAAGTCATTATGGAGATAAAAGTATGTTAGAATCCAATATTATTTTAGTCACTAGTACATCAAAAATGTATGTAATAGTACGTGTCGAAAAATATGTTTAATTAGCCCAAATGCTTGAATTACCCTAGATGCCTAGAACACATGAAACTCAAGACGAATGATCAAAATGTGAATGCTTCACTCCTTCTTTAAAAGGGGAACAAGAATACCCTTGGCAGGGAATAGGGAGGCAAAGTTTAGAACAGAGGCAGAAGGAACACCCATTCAGAGCCTGCCCCACATGTGGCCCATACATATACAGCCACCCAATTAGACAAGATGGATGAAGCAAAGAAGTGCAGGCAGACAGGAGCCAGATGTAGATCTCTCCTGAGAGACACAGCCAGAATACAGCAAATACAGAGGCGAATGCCAGCAGCAAACCACTGAATTGAGAACAGGACCCCCGTTGAAGGAATCAGAAAGAACTGGGAAGCTTGAAGGGGCTCGAGACCCCATATGAACAACAATGCCAAGCAACCAGAGCTTCCAGGGACTAAGCCACTACCTAAAGACTATACATGGACTGACCCTGGACTCTGACCTCATAGGTAGCATTGAATATCCTAGTAAGATCACCAGTGTAAGGGGAAGCCCTGGGTCCTGCTAAGACTGAATCCCCAGTGTACGTGATTGTTGGGGGGAGGGCGGCAATGTGGGGAGGATGGGGAGGGGAACACCCATAAAGAAGGGGAGAGGGAGGGGTTAGGGGGATGTTGGCCCGTAAACCGGGAAAGGGAATAACACTCGAAATGTAAATAAATAAAAAAAAAAGAAGCTAAAAAATAAAATGCAAAAAAAATATGTTTAAATGTGATGTAGATATTTAGCACTTGCCAATAATGAAGACAGTATTATATAACCACAAATTATCTTTGTTTTTATTGTTAATGTCCTTGAACCAAACTTTAAAACAAACAGTTCAAATATTCTAAAAAATTATTACAGGGGCTATAACTACTACTACTTGTGATAAACCCTTAGTGAGCAATGTTTTAGTATTGTACCTTTTATTTTTTGCAGTAGTCAGTTGTTGGAGAAACTCTGTGAATATACGGAAGGTCATCAGTGTGCAGAAATCTTTACCTGGGCTCCAGAGTGTGCTGGAAACCAGAAATCATGTCCAGGAGTTCCCCCATACGAAAGCCATGTCTACGAAGAAGTGGTTATTGGCCATTTATCTCTGAATGTCCCCCCTCATCCTCACCCAGGACACAAACCGTATGACGTTCAGGAATGTGGGAAAGAGTTGTATAAACACAAAGAATCTGGGAGCACCTCCAATCCTTCCACACCCTTTCAGAAGCAAAGAAGAGTCCACGCTGAGGAGAAACCTGAAACTAGTCACTGTAAGGAAGACTCTAGGTGTCTCATCTCCAGTCACAATGATGACAGGACATTCAGTGGAGAACAGCACTATGAATGTAAGCAGTGTGGGAAAGTGTTCACTTCTGCCAGCTCTTTTCGAAGGCACGAGGAATATCACAGCCGAGAGAAAGCGTATGTTTGTAAGCAGTGTGGGAAGGCCTTCCCCTTTCCTAGTTCCCTCCAAATACACGAGAGGATTCACACCGGTGAGAAGCCCTATACGTGTAAGCAGTGTGGGAAGACCTTCGCCCGCTCCAGTTCCCTCCTGACACATGAGAGAATTCACACCGGAGAAAAGCCCTACGTGTGCAAGCAGTGTGGGAAAGCCTTCACCGATCGCAGCTCACTTCGATTCCACGAAATGATGCACAGTGGCGAGAAGCCATATAAGTGCACGAAGTGCGGAAAGGCTTTTGCTTCTTCGGGCGCCTTCCGAAAACATGAGCGGACTCACACAGGAGAGCAGCTCTTCGTGTGTTTGCAGTGTGAGAAAGTTTTCAGCTGTGAGAGTGCATTCCGGACACATAAGATAATTCATTCTGGAGAATGCGTGTGTAAGCAGTGTGGCAAAGCCTTCACCAGTCACAGTTCCGTCAAGTACCACGAACTAATGCATAGCGGAGAGAAACCCTATGTATGTAAGCAGTGTGGGAAAACCTTCAGGTCTCCCAAACAAGTTCAGATTCATAAACGAACTCACACTGGAGAAAAGCCTTACGTTTGTAAAGAGTGTGGCAAAGCTTTTACTTTCCTCGGCTCCCTTCAGTACCACGAGTTGATTCATACTGGTGAGAAACCTTATCTGTGTAAACAGTGCGGGAAAGCCTTCAGGTCTTCTCGTCAGGTTCAGATACATGAGCGAACTCACACTGGAGAGAAACCCTATGTGTGTAAGCAGTGTGGCAAAGCCTTCTTTTCTTTGTATCATTTAAGAAGACACGAAGTGATTCACAGCGGCACGAACCCCTACGTTTGTAAGCAGTGCGGGAAAGCCTTCAGTTGGTTCAGCACCTTTCATAGTCATAAACAGACTCACACTGGCGAAAAGCCCTATTTATGCAAGCAATGTGGAAAAGCCTTCTGTAGTCGCATATCGTGGAGAAGGCATGAGAAAGCTCACACTACAGTGAAGCCCTATGCGTGTGTGCAATGTGGAAAAGCCTTCCGTTCTCCTAGTTATCTCAAAATACACGAAAGGATCCACACTGGGGAGAAACCCTTTATATGTTCTCAATGTGGGAAACCCTTCCGATCTTTTCGTTATGTCAAATCCCATGAGAGAAGTCACACTGGAGAGAAACCCTTTGTGTGTACAGAATGTGGGAAAGCCTTCAGTTATTATAGCTCTTTCCATAGACACAGAAGAACTCACCAGACAGTAACCTTGAACACAGAGCTTGAAAAGACTTCATAACACCCATAAGATTGCATATGGAGAAAAACTGTAAAAGTTAAGCGAGTGAAACACCTGGTTCTACTCATGGGTAAAGGAAACTTTAGGCCAGACATGGTGTGGCACACCCTTAATCCCAGCACTTGAGAGGCAGAGGCAGGGAATCTGAGTTCAGGGCCAACCTCATCTATATACTGAGTTCCCTAGTCACCCATGACTACATAGTGTAACTGTTTCAAAAAAAGGAAAAAACATGTTTGTCTGAAGAGCAAGTTTGACTAGAAGAGAGGTCTTCATTGGTACATGTGCATATGCTTCCCCAGTAAAATCTTTGCTCGGCAAAGCAAAAGAAACTCAAGAGTAACAAGTAGTGGCCTAGTCCTTTGACAATGTTTCAGATGTTCATTACCCTAAATGTCAGCAATGGGGAAAACTTGATACAGATTTTTGTTTAAGAATGCTTTAGAAAATGCAGAATCTGAAGAAACTATGTAAATATATTGAACACACTGGAATTTATTAGGGATTTGTTTTTGCTTTTCAGAAATAGTCTTGCCATGCAACACAGGCTGGCCTCGAACCAATTATAAGTCTTTCTGTTTCAACCTCTAGAGCGTGTGGGTGAAAGATGTCTGCTTCCACATCTAGCATCAGTAGTTCATACTCCCCTCACCCCTTTGAAATTCTCCAGAAACGGTTTCTCCGTGTAGTACTGGCCATCCCAGAACTCCAGACCACGCTGGTCTCATCTCACGAGATGCACCTGTCTCTGCCTCCCTAGTGCTTGGATTAAAGGTATGTGCCACCACCGCCTGACATGCTTAGACCTTTTCGAACTCCATGCTTCACATTTTTGCTGTAGAAAACTGTCTCTATTGTAGTTAATTTTTTTTAAAGATTTATTCATTTATTATATATACACTGTAGCTGTCTTCAGACACACCAGAAGAGGGCATCCGATCCCATTACAGATGGGTGTGAGCCACCATGTGGTTGCCGGGAATTGAACTCAGGACCTCTGGAGGAGCAGTCAGTGCTCCTAACCGCTGAACCATCTCTCCAGCCTGTAGTTAATTTTTAAAATTATGTGTCCGCGCATGTGTCTGTTTAGATATGTGCACATCCATGTAGTTCCTGAAGAGGCCAAAAGGGGGTGTCGGATCTCCTGGGGGTGGAGTTAGTAGTGAGTGTGAGCTGTCCCATAGAGGGGAATGGAACTGAGTCATGGTCTTAGGACTGTTCTGTGCAAGAAACTGGCACTGACCATTTCTCTAGTCCCTAGAAAATTATCTTGAAGGTGTGTATGTGAGATGAAGGACTATTTAAGTACAGCTAATGGAAACCTAAAAGACCTTAAAGATAATTAAAAACAAAAAGTGCACTATCGCTACATTAATTTTAATTTTGTAAGTTTTTTTTAAAGCAGTATATACAGATTTAATGGGCGATATCTTTTTGTATCAAATCAGGTATTTTTTTTCTTTAACGTAGATCCATTCACTGGTGAGTTGATAATTACTCGTAATATGCCAGGAGGCATAAACAGTGTCTTGATTTCAAGCCTTTGAGATTAATGGGTGGGGGGAAAATGACTTTTTGTGTATTTTGCCCCCACTTCATTCACAGGACAAGTTGTTAGCATTTTTTTGTGTCATTCTCTTCCGTGAACAGAAACCACATTTATAGTATACTTTTTTTGTTAGCTTTTCTCCCTCCCTGATGTGGTTTTTTTTTCTAGCACTTCTTATCTCCATGACCTTTAAGCTGTTTTCAGACCACTTTAAGATTAACAAATGTTAACTCCTGTCTACGCAGAGGGTAGGTATAAATGTCACTCTGTAATCATAGATCAACATCACACTTATAAGCTGTTTCTATGTCACAAGCCATTTTTACTATACCTGTATATTTAATTTTGTCTCCTTGTAAGTGTTGCTTTTTCATGTTTATTGTATCTTTGATGTTTATTGTAATTTCTGTCATCATACTAAGATACGTTGGCATTAGTGGTTTCTTGTCAAAGACTGTTAGGTACCACGTAGTAAATCGTACTGGATCTCTCCATGTGCAGTGACTGAGTGCGCCTCGTCAGTAAGAGCATTGCATAGATGTTCTTGTTTCGCTCACAAGGACCAATGAGATTGGTTAAATGTAGTTAGGTGCCTCTTGAATATACTGAGATGTGAGTATAATTCTGCATTTGGTAATCGTTGTTAACTTGGAGGTCCTCAAGTAATGCGGGGAGGGAAGGTTTAATCCATGAGCATGGCTTCACGCATGAGTGAGGAGAGGGCACTTTGCTCATTCTCGAGATTCAGAATGTTTTATGCTTCCTTGGTTTTGCGGACAGCCTTACAGAGTGGCCTTTCTTTTGTCATACTTTGGGACACCTCCCTTCCCAGCAGAAGGTTTGCCCTTGCTTTGAGCACCTGTGTTCTGGACCGGTTTTTAACCTTTCTGGGTTTCTGTACCAACACAATATTTCCTTTAATATACTGGTCACTACTCTTCACAAATACAGACGTTCCTAATTACCCATTTGGTTGTGTTCTGAGAAACCTATGGGGAAGGGTAAAATTAAATTTAAAAAGTGGTATGTATTATTGAGCAAAGTAATGGTTTTTGTCATGATATTTTGACAGTTCTACATATTTAATTCTCTTCCCCCATTTCTTTTTTTCCTGCCCTGTCCCTTTCCCTCTGCCTAATGGTCCTTATCCCCTCCTGAATAGACCCTTAGAGTTTCATGTCTGTCTCTTGCCCACCAGAGAGAGTCTATGCATGCTAAAACACAGGCTGGTGGCTGAGCCTGGCTTCTTTCATTCAACATGATTTCTAGTTCCATTCAGTTCTGTCAGCACCAGCATGCCATCGTGTGTGTACCTGTGGAGGTCGGAGCTCCTCTAGGAATCTGTTCTCACAGTCTACCTTGTTGATCAGGGTCTCTTGCTTATGCCCTGCTGCACACTGCGGGCGTCTGGCCCTCCGGCTTGCACAGATTCACCTGTCTCCACACACACACCCATCTCCCCATAAGAGTGTTAGGTGCTCCCACATCTGAATTTTCATGTGGTCCCCAGGGAGCCAGGTTTGCTTATCAAGTACATTTATCTATTGAACCATCTTCCAGGGCTCTTAGGTAGTAAAATTTTATACAACCAACATTCTTTTCTGATCCTGGACATTGTGGGTAGACACCTTGCTTGGGTCACTGGGACTTAGATTCCAAACAGTCAGGAGTCCGATTATTATGGTACAGTCATAGCTGCTTTTATTTTGGTTCTTTTCCTCATATACATTCCTCCTTCTAACCTTGGCAATTCTAAATAAGGTTCATATAATTCTACTGGGTGTGGTGCCCTAAATCCTAGCACTTGGGAGATCTGAGAGGCAGAGGCAGGTTAGATCTTTGTAACTTTGAGGCCAACCTGGTCTACTTAAATGAGGTCCAGGCCAGCCAGAGGTAAATGAATAGTAAGCCACTGTCTGAAAAAGGATATTCTACTCCTAAAGCTGGCCTTGGATTTTCTGGGTTCCAGACGCTCCTTGGACCTGAATTCATATAGGAGATTGATATCCACTAGTCATTTCCCTTTTTAATTTTTTTTACATATGTTTATTTTGGGTACAAGGTGAGTCGTGCGTATGCTTGCTACTGTGTGCATGAGGAGGTTGCGACAACTGGTTTTCTCCAGTTATTTGGATCATAGTCATATGCTTGGAGGCAACTTCCTGTATCCACTGAGCCATCACCCCAGCCAGCCCAGGTCATCTCTGTATGATGTCAATAGGACTTTCCTCATGAAGAAAGTCCATAATTAGAAGTTCTTCAGGTTGGGGATTTAGCTCAGTGGTAGAGCGCTTGCCTAGCAAGCACAAGGCCCTGGGTTCGGTCCTCAGCTCTGGAAAAAATCTGGCTCTCAATGCTGAGTAAATTTTTTGGGGTTGGGGATTTAGCTCAGTGGTAGAGCGCTTGCCTAGCAAGCGCAAGGCCCTGGGTTCGGTCCCCAGCTCCGAAAAAAAAAAAAAAAAGAAAAAAAAAGAAAAAAAAGAAGAAGTTCTTCAGCCCAGGTCATCTCCTTAGGATGTCAATAGGACTTCATTCAGAGGGTCCGTCGTTAGAAGTTCTTGGGTCAAAACTCTCATGTGTGACTCAGTGCTATTCGATACCTCCAGTAATTAAATCCTGTGTCAAGGAGAATATCAGGAAACACACACCCTTGGTGTTCATCCGTATAGCCGCATCTATATAGCACAGGATTATTTCAAATGGCTGAATTAGGTCAAGGATGGGCAAGCACCTCAGGAGGGTTCACCCTGGTCCAGTTAGCTTTTCTTTAAGATACAGTTGTAGCACAATGTTGCTTAAGATTTTGCTATAGAGACAAAAAGGTGGATCCTTTCACCTCCTAGCTACTCTGTCCACAGGGTAAACCCTTCTAGCACCCTCATCAGAAGCACACTGAGAAGCAGTGATGTCTCCGCTTCTCAGTAATGTCCTCCTCACCAGAATTCATCAAAGTCACACGGTCCTCAGGGGAGCCAGCTTGAGCAGAGGCAGTAGCTTTGAATACCTGCATCAGGAGTGATGTTTTTAGCATCGCTCTGGCTCTGGGTGGTGATTTTCAGGGGCCCGCACAGCTCCGTGATCCATTGAACAGGACTGTGTCCTCCAGGAATTGGGTTTGCTTGGGGGCTGTTCAAGTATTACATGCTCCCACAGTTATATTCTTAGGTGTCCCGAACCATTCTCCAGTGGTCTGCTCTGGGGCTCAATTCCAGTGGTAAGTCTGGCCCTTGAACTTGAGAATGTATGTGATCTTGAGTTTTAACAGCCTGCTTGTCTGAGTGTGTTCAAATGTTTTCTTTGTTTCCTCTTGATTCATTTTTTAAAATGTAGGTATCTTACAATTCTGTCAAAAGTAGACAGTGCTGACAGGCCAGTAACATGCAGGCTGCGGATGAATTTACCAAAAAGACAAAAGTAGAAAATGTTTTAAGCATGCAGTGTTACAGCCATGGGTGATCCCCTGATTTCTTTGTATTTGTGAAGGAAGCCCCTCATCCCCTGCCCCGGTCCCCTCACCACACCTCAGAAAGAAAGGAAGGAAGGAAGGGCTGGAGAGCTAACAGATTTTTCTGCTCTTGCAAAGAACCCAAGTTCAGATCCCAACACTCACACCAGGATGCTCACAACCATTTGTAAATCCAGCTCCAGGAAAGGTGATAGCCTTCGCTGGCCCCTGCAGATACCTATACACATGTGCACATACCCACATATAGAAATACACTCATACACATTAAATACATAAACGTGTTGAATAGGCACCAGATGAATGAAAAAAATGGGGGTGGGGAAGGATATGACTGCTTCTGGGTATGGCAGAGGAAAAAGGTTTTATAGATATGGGGAAGAGTGTGGCCAGAGGCATAGACATCTGGGAGAGTCCTGAGTGAACATGACCATGAGCTGTGCCATGTGAGAAGAGGAGAAGGGACAGCAGGGGAACCAGGTGTAATAGCTAGGAGGCCCAAAGAGGACAGATAACCAAAATGGCTGGATTATATAGGAAAGAGTATGTGGGAGAAGGGCAGTCCATCCCCTGGGCTAGAGGAGTCTAGGGCAGGAGCCTTGAGTATGCCAGCCAGGAGGACCCTGTGATGGTAGGAACTGAGGAATACAGGGAGAACCAGTGTAGCCCATGTCTGCTTGGATTTGTTAAGTAGGGATCTCATTCATTTGTCCTGGGTTTGAAACCTAACATAATATACAATATATTAATAATTCTGTATGAAAAACATGCAGTGCACTTAATCTATATCACATATAATTAATACAATATCAATGTGGTATAATATATTAATAATTATATGACAATTATATTAATAATTATGCACATTTTTTCTGGGTGTGGTGATGAATGCCTTTAATCCCAGTATTGTGGAGGCACAGGTAAGTAGATCTCTGAATAAGACACTAGTCTAGTCTCCATAGTAAGTTCAGGCCAGCAAGGCCTGTGTAGTGAGACCTTTCCTCAAAAATGTTTTCCCAATTCAAAAGAAAGAAAGCCACACTGAACTTCAAATGAACTATCAAGGTAATTATAGCTTCAATGACTGGAGAGGTGGAAAGTTGCAGGTCCAAAGCTTAATTATAATTCATCTTGGGCTATCTTTGGCTCTCTTACTAGTTGTTTTTGTTTGTTTTGGTTTGGGTTTTGTTTTTTTTTTTTGTTTTTTTTTTTTTTTTTTTTTTTTTTTTTTTGCCTGCTTCTGTATCTGACCTAATACCCTTGTGATTATCAGGTCAAATCTTTTCAAGTATATTAAGTTAGCACACTACTAGCTACCACCAACCAAATGGCTAAGCATGTGGTCAGGTAGTCTGAGATGTCCCCACTTTCTGTAATCTACATATCTGAGGTTTCCACCAATGGATTTGCAGCCTCTTGACTTTCTTAACTTTGTTTCTATAAAACACCAAAATACTGTTGCCACATTGGAACATACTACTGGGGTGAATCTATTTCCAGGTCATGGTCACTTATTTGCCTGCAGAATAAATTATGTCTTATTCTCTTTGAAGTGAGCATTTGTTTTTTGTTTGTTTGTTTGTTTGTTTTGTTTTTGTGTTTTTGTTTTTTTGGGGTTTTTTTTTTGCCTTGGCACATTGCTGAGAGAGGTAGAAGTCTTTTGTAGTAATCGAGTGAAAACTTAGTCATCTCACGATCACTTATGTGAGGTCCATACTGTTAGATGTCTGGATAATCTCTGAGGTCACACCCGTCTGCAGCCACCTCTCTCTAACCCTCAATGCTGGCGGTGTATTTCTCTCTGCCAGTGAGGCTTGTTTGACAAGCACCCAACTATGATTCTGCAGTTCTCACTCACTCAAAGGAGTTGAATAGACTTCTTCCTTAAATGAAAACCAGGAAGTTGACAAGCAGCCTAATGAGATTCCGTAATTGTCACTCTAATGTGCTGATAGGAAAGAGGACACTGAAGCAGATTGCGGGATTGGGCCAGGGAGACTGGTGTGGTCTGCATTCTCTGGTCTGTCTCTTCAGTTTCTCGGCCTGTCATTCTGTAAAGCGGACACTTAGGGAGTTTGATTGCAAACTCACCCAGGCTGTTAACCTCTCTGCAACCTGAGGTATCTCAGAGTCAGCTCCGAGGACTAAGCTACCCAAGATGGAGGAATTACCTTGTCTCTAGAACTTAACACTTCTTTTCCTGTTGGAAAGTCACAGGCATCTCAGTAGGGTGCCTGAAATACTGTGGTGGGGGGCGGGTGTTGGTGTTGAGGTGAGATGTGGTCTGATTAAAACCTAGCTGAAATCTAAGACTTCCACAAAAGAAACTACCAGGCTTCCTGGGCAACCAGATCCTAAACCACTAAGGACTTTGAATGGTATATCCTGTGTAATGGATTTGTATCAGCCATCTTACTTCCCTTCAAGTCACACATTAAAAGACTTCTTCCTCCAAGTGCAGGAAGGATCACCTCTCCCCCCAAAGCCTTAAAAATAGATACCTCTGCTCTTTCTGAGTAGCCTATCTTCTTTCCTTTCAGCTACCACTGTTCTGTTTCACATTAACCTGACAGAAATGAATATTTTCTTAAAAGATGCTTTAGCTTTAACCGTATTAAAACAACGAATCCCAAGAAATTGGGATTTCTCTGGGAATCTGGTGTTGGGAGAAGAAAAATCTGGGCCAGCCAGAACTGATGCTTGTCTCTCCAAAAACACTTCTCCCTTCCAGGAAAGAGTTGGACAACCTCACAGAGGTAGTGACAGTTCAGTAATGTGTGAGATCACCCCTCATCCTGAACTGGACCTCTACTTAAACTTGTCTCACTTTAGTAACCCCAAGATTGACTAGTGGGGGTCACTGGGCCTTTTTCTTCCTCTCCCCAACATAGCCATATCACATAAATCTCCTTTTTCTGGTTTTCCCTGTTAATTTGCATGTTTGTCTTCATGAGTTTGGGTGGCTGCTGTGTCCTTGAGTTTAGTAACAGCTGCCAGGAACAGTATGACTCAGTGTCCCTCTTGACTGTGACCCTTGAATATGTCTGAGTGGACAAGCTGAACTGTATAGTACCTCCTGTCTCTAAACATTGGCTATTTGGAGTCAGGTAATAGTGTGCATCATAATTTGCTGGGTCAAGCTAAGCACTGGGTCATTGTTTTTTTTTTTTTTTCTTTTTTTCCGGGGCTGGGGACCGAACCCAGGACCTTGCACTTCCTAGGCAAGCGTTCTACCACTGAGCCAAATCCCCAACCCCGCACTGGGTCATTATTAAAGTGTGAGGTTTTTGCTGGTATGGTTGACCTCTTTCTATAAATTCTACTTTCTCTATGCCTTCAATAATTTCATTCCTTCATATATATGTCTTTATGTTTCCTATGTTATTGACTGAACATGGGTATCATCTCTCCTCCCCACCTCTCTTCTCCCCCCTCCTCCTATTCCAGACCTGGTATACATTTTGTCTTCTACGGTGCGATGGGTCATTTCCATAGGCACTGAGTCTGGAATTTCCTCTGTACATCTTAACCCCATCAGAAAGGGGAGGAAGCAAGAATTGCCCGCTGAGCAAGTGTCCAGTCAGGAAAGCCGGAACAGGCTCTGGGTCAGCCCTTTCCCACCAGTGGGGCCAGTGAGGATCTAGGGGAGTACTCTATGCTGTCTGGGTAGGCTTATACCTAAAATTCCTGATTTGAATCTCACTGTGGTAGTTGGGCATGCTGCTCTAGTCGCTTAAGCTTTAGGAGGCGGGTCTGTGGATTGACGGCCAACCAGGCAAGCTGTTTCGGCATGCATATCCACTGAAATATCCAGGCATTAGGAAGATGGCCACTACATATCACTGAGACATCCCTTTTGGTCCACGCCTTTTTTGGGATTTGGATTCTTAGCATCTCTAGAGGAAATCTCCAGGTTTCTCTCCTCCATTTTGTCCTCACCTCCAGTGACTGCAGGAACCACAAGAGGACACCAGGACATCGCGTCACTAGAAATGGTTCGTGCGGGCGAGTGTGGTAGTGGGGTACAGCTCTTGTCTGCAGAGGAGTCTCCTCTAATTCTGATGAGCCTCAGAGCCGGATCCTCGGGGTGGAGCTGTGCCAGCAGCCAGATCCGATGTCTGCTCTCTTGCTGAGCGCTCAGTGAGCAGATGTATCTGGGCTCTGGCACTGCTGGGTCTCCACAGATTGGATGGTATTGGCAGAGTGTGGTGGAGACTAGGTACGCGGGTTAGGGGTTCGTGTATCAGAGGAGGTAAGAGGTGTGTTGACCTCTTAGTCCTATGTGTGTTATTCTGAAACATATAGAGACATGAATCTTTTTGCACTGTCACGATTTATTAAATAAGCAATAAATTCTTTTTCCTTGACGGCAGTTTTCCAAGTAAGCTTAATTTTGCTTACTCTCTGGCTATGGGCAGCCGCTGCTTTTTTTTTCTTTCTTTCTTTCTTTCTTTCTTTCTTTCTTTCTTTCTTTCTTTCTTTCTTTCTTTCTTTCTTTCTTTCTTTCTTTCTTTCTTTCTTTCTGTTTTTTCGGAGCTGGGGACCGAACCCAGGGCCTTGCGCTTGCTAGGCAAACGCTCTACCACTGAGCTAAATCCCCAACCCGTCGCTGCTCTTTTATTCCAATCTTAATCATTAATGTTAAACCACACATTAACATTTTACAACAAAAATAAACCAACCCACAGGTTGCAGAATGGTTATGAAAGTGTTAGGAAGGCTTGAGAGAGCACAAAGCTTTACAGAGTCCAGGCATTGGAACTGATACGGAGACGAAGAGAGGTCTGTTGGGATTGAACACTTCTCGTGCACCGGAGAAACGGCACTGAAACCGAGGACAAACGCAGGAGTTCTTGCCTGTGGTTATTCTCCTTCTCTCGTCAGCTGGCCCGGTGATCACTGCCTGTGTGCCACACTCTGGTTTTGGGGTGCTCCTTCTATAAGTTCAGGTGGGGGGTTGCATATAATGTGGTTGATAAACTCGTGTGTTTTTGATAAAACTTGGTATGTTTTCAGGAGTTGTTTATCGATGTCACTTTGTGCTCCTGGAGCGCTGGCTGGGCTCTTACGCTTAAAATTCGAGTAAATCAGATTAAAGTTGTTGATTAATATCATGAGCCATTCTAGGCTTGGCACGACCTACGGCATAAACTAGCTGCAAGCAGTTCCCCCTCTTTTCCTCGCCCCACGTCTCATTCGTCTCAGTGGCACCTGCTTTCTCAATGAGCCTTGCCCGTTGCTGTAGCTCCATTCTGTCACTGTGGTAACATACTCTGACTGAGAGCAGCATGGCTCGCGAGGAAAGGGTTCTTTAGGCTTATATTTGCAGGTCACAGTCCATCACTGAAGGCATTCGGAGGAGAAGCTCAGGCAAGCACTTGGAGCAGATGTCCTTGCTGGCTTACTTATAAACTCACGCTAAATTAGCTTTCTTAGACAACCCAGGACCACCTGCCCGGGGAAGCTGCCTTTCACAGTAGGCTGGGCCCTCCTACATCCATTAATTATCCAGTCCTCCAAAGACACACCCACGTGCAATCTGGTCCAGACAATTTCTCAATTGAGATGCTCTTCTCGGATAACTGGGTCAAGTTGACAGTTAAAGCTAACCAGGATGCTGATTCAAGGGAATCTTCCTCCAAATCCCCTAACCTGTGCTCTTAGGTAAAGGATTTTTAGGACTGGCACTGAATCCCTGACTTTCCAAGTCCTCCTGACATTGTCAGATTCACAGAAAGGGAAATCCATATACCTGGGGTGGATAGGGTTGGCCCCTGTCATACTGATTCAGTTTGTTTCTAAATAATGTTTGAAAATGGAAGTCCTGGTAGAGGTAAGCCATGACTGTATGGGAATGTATTGAGATAGGGGAAAGCCCAAAGTGTTGGGCTAAAGAAAGCTCTTCTCCTTTTTCCCCCTCAGCTAGTATTTTATTCAGATAGCAGTCTCATTACCCACGGTCCAAGAACATTCATATAAGAACTCAAATTGGAAGCTAAAGTTTGGTCTTCAAACATAGCCAACAATGCCATGTTTGCCTATGATCTTGCCGATATAAAACCACATTCACACCTCAGTGGCCACCAAACCGTTCAGCACAGCTTCCCTAACTGTAAGGTGTTTGAAACCACCAGTCTTAGCACTTTGATTTTTTTTTTCATGCTCTGAATAGCTGTAGAGATTTCACCAGGGTTTGGGGGAACCAGCTCAACCTTGGTGTAGTGCCAAAATGTGGCCAATCCAGGCTTCGAGTAAGTCACGGCAGCAGCCACCATCGACAGTGCCTTCTCGGAGAAGTTACAGATGAACTTGGCCATGGTCTAAGGTGGAAGGTTCGTCTCCTCGAACCACCAGCTGAATGTCACCCCATAAGAAGAAAGCTGTTCTTAAACCAGGATAAATAGGAACAGACAAAACCTAGGAGGATCAAGGTACCACAGTTAGCTCCTGGGTTAGAACAGTTATCTCTGAGGTCATCTGTGTTTAGGACTATGGTAAGGACGTGCTGGTTCAGGATAAGACTGGGACAGTGATCACACGCCTAGAGGAAAGAGACAAACTTTAGGAAAATCTTCCAAGAAGAGCATTCTATGTCTCGACTAGCTCAAGTGTTCAGGCTAAATGTGGGGATCTGGGTTTCTCTGAGTAGCAGGTATCAATCTGTCCAAATTATTTCCCAGAGCTGAGGATGCCAACCAGGTTTGTTCTTGTGTATAAACACTCCCTGCAACTGCTACACCTTCTTTATGTCAACTGTTGTTAAGAACTCCAGAATTTGAAGTGCATAGACTCTCACTGTCTTTGTTTTTTTTTAGTTTTTCTTAATGTGTGATGAAGATTGGTTGGTGACATAAGCATCTATTTATTGCCAACTTTATCGCGGACCCCACATCAGGTTTTATAGGAAGACATTCAATAACTTATTTAACTCTTTGTGACCTGCCTGAGCTTTCCAGCTTTGACACCACAGCTTTGTTCGTTTGTTTGAGACAGGGTTTTTCTGTGTAGCCCTGGCTGTCCTAGAACTAGCTCTGTAGACCAGCCTGGCCTCACTCGGAGGGCATCAGACCCCCTTACAGATGGTTGTGAGCCACCATGTGGTTGCTGGGAACTGAACTCAGGACCTCTGGAAAAGCAGCCAGTGAGTGCTCTTAACCATTGGGCCATCTCGCCAGCCCCCACTTAATTCTTTTTATGCGTACTTTAGAGCAGTTCTTTACATCAGAACGCTACTTGAACCTCCTTTCTCCTTTGAAAGCAGTTCCCTTTTTGCTTTAACATTCTTGTTCCAAAATTATATCATATTGCTATAATTTTGAATACCTTTTTAACGTTGGTCATTTCCTTTTTGTCTTATTTTTACAGAATTTAGAAAATACTTTTCTCAATAAAATAGCTCCATACTTACAGAGATGTATTTCTTTTTAATTATTAGAGTAAGTGTGCATGTGCGAACAGATGCCCATGGACTCCAGAAGTTCCAGGAGTTCCAGGTGGTTGCTGTTGGAGCACTGTCTAAGAATGGAGTCAGCGAGATTTCTGAGTGCTTTTGAGAAAACTCTGAGAAAACAAGACAAGAATAGTATGACCCCAGTTTCCTCAAAACTACGAAATTGATATTGGAGCATGTTCTTGTGCTCCTCCCAGGTATAACAGACAGAAGTGAGTTTATTTCAGATTATTCATTACAACCTTCTACTGTTATTTGTTTATATGTGTCTACAGAAAAACATTTTTTGCCACAAGTAGCTTGTCCTTGTGATTGTACATTTATTCATGTGATTCCTTGTAACTCTCAGTGTAAAAACTGTGATGCTCTGAATAAAGTTGGCTATTGCATGAGACTTTAGTCTGCCTCCGTTTATTGGCTCCATTCTCCCAGCTGAAGCAACTCCACATCCCACGCCTGGCATTAAATCAAAACATGCTCTGATAATATTTTTGTGTTTTTCAAAGGAACCAAAACTCCAAAATTGTCAATACATTCTAGTTACATTATGAACTAGGAAATATTTGGAATAATTTAACTTATTCATCTTATGGGTCATTCTGTTTTTATATATACAATATGAAATGTAAGCACATGTAGATAATATTTATATTCATAAAACCATATATAGATAGATGAATATCTATATATTTATATATCTCTATATCTATCTATCTATCTATCTTTCTATCTATCTATCTATCTATCTATCTATCTATCTATCTATCTATGTGCTTGGTACTGGTAGAGGCCAGAAGTGGATATTGCATCCTCTGAAGCTATAGTTATAGACAGTTATGAGACACCATGTGGGTTCTAGAAGTTAAATCTAGATGTTCAGGAAGCGCAGACATCCTGTTTTAACCATTCTGTCATCTCTCCAGCCCCTTTCTTTCTTTGCTTTGTTTTCTTTCCTTTTAGAGACAGTCTCACTGCATTAAGTTGCTAGCGTGGAGCTCACTCATATCAGACTGGACTTCAACTCACCAGGACCTTGCCTCTGCCTCTCCAGAGGTAGAACTAAAGGTGTGTACCACCAGCCCAGCCAAAACCTGTACTCTTTAAAGACATGATTTTAATATTAACACTGTAGAAAAGTTACAACTTCATTAACCATATCCGTAAGCAGTAACAAGTTTTTAAATTTCAATTTCGTTTTCATTTTTTTTTTTTAACTCCTATGCAGGCTAGGATAAGAAACTTGGGTGGGAGGGGGAAACTTATTTTAATTTATGGTTTTTGGGCTTTTTTGTTTTTTTTTAAGATTTATTTATTTTATTTATATGTTAGTACACTATAGTTCTCTTCAGACACTTCAGAAGAGAGCATCCCATTACAGATGGTTGTGAGCCACCATGTGGTTGCTGGGAATTGAACTCAGGACCTCTGGAAGAGCAGTCAGCGCTCTTAACCGCTGAGCCACCTCTCCAGCCCATGGTTTTGGTTTTTTATAGTAGAGAAAGCCCACATATTCAGGTAATAGTTCTAATACCTTAGTGACAGTTGTACACTACAAATACATCTTAAAAACATAAGGTATCTCTGAATGTACCCAATCTCATCTGCTCTCGGGAGCCAAGCGGGGCCTGGTTAGTACTTGGAGAGATTCCGTCTGGGAATACGGGGCACTGAGGGCTCTTTTTTCCTTTTTTTTTTTTAAAGTAACGTATTAACAATAATTTCTCTTGGGTAACTTTGTTTAAAGAATGTAGTTTACAACCAGGTTTAAATGTAATGAGTCTTCTGTTGTAAACAAAACTGCTGTAAAGTGGATTCCTGAGGGATGGCGTGCGTTTGGATTGGCTGGGAAACACCTGTACTGGAACTGTCAGGCCATGTCATTTTATTATTTTGATCCCAAATAAGCAGTATTTATTTTCCTTCTTTCTTTTTTATTTTTAAATTTACTTTACATACATCCCTATCACAGCCCCCATCCCTCCTCTCTTTTCAATCCCACCCTTACAAATCTCTCCCCCACTGGACCCTCCTCTTCTCTTCAGAGAGGGAGAGTCCCCCTTGGGTACCACCTCACCATGAATTCTAGTAGGACTAGCCGCATCCTCTCCCCCTGAGGCACAATCAGGCAGTTCAGCTAGGGGAAGGGGACCCAATGACAGGGAACAGAGACAAAGACAACCCCTGCTCCACTTGTTAGAGGTCTCACATAAAGACCAAGCTGCTACAAATGTGTAGGGGTTCAAGGTCTAGCTTTTGGGTCTCCCCCAGGTTGGTGACCTAGGCTCTGTGAGCCCCCATTGTCCCAGGTTAGTTGACTCTGTGGGTCTTCTTGTGGTGTCCTTGACCCCTTTGACTTGTTCACTTCTATCCCCCCACTCTTCCATAAGACTCCTCAGGCTCTCCTGATGTTTGGCTGTGAGACTTTGCATCTGCCTCCATCCATTGCTGGATGAAGCCTCCAATTAATTACCAGAGATGTTCTCCCTGCCCTGGTTTACACTCTCACTTCCAGCCCTCTTCAGCCCCCCTTCTATCTACACCTGATTGCCATCCTATTTCTCATTTTCAGCTCCCTTCCTACCCAGTTCCCTCTCTCCCATCACCTCCAATGACTGTTTACTAAACTATTTCTAGTTTCTGGCTATTATAAATAAAGTTGTTATGAACATAGTTGAGCCATGTATGAACGAAGTTGAGTATGTCTGTGCTATAGTGGGGCACCTTTTGTGCATATGTCCAAGAGTGAAATAGCTGGGTCTTGAGGTAGAACTATTCCCATTTTTCTGAAAAACCACCAAATTGATTTCCAAAGTGTTTGTGCCAGTTTGCACTCCCACCAGCAATGAAGGAGTGTTCCCTTTGCTCTGTATCTTCCCAAGCATGCGCTGTCTCTTGGGTTTTTGTCTTAGGCATTCTGATGGGTTTAAGATGGAGTCTCGGAGTTGTATTGATTTGCATTTCCCTGCTGACTAAGGACGCTGAGTGCTTCTCGGCCATTCGAGATTCCTCTGTTGTGAATTCTCTGTTTAGCTCTGTATCCCATTTTTAATTGGGTTACTTGGAGTACTTATTTTGTTTGACAAGGTACCTTAGGAAACATGCTGTCTCTGCCTTCTCAGTGGTTGTTGAAGTTTCCTGGCTCTCTCAGAAGGAAAAACAAACCTGAACGGGGATCTAGAACCTGTTTTCTTTTTCTCTTCCTTTTTTTTTTTTCTGCTTTCTATAAAACGTCTCCCTAATTCTTCCTGCCTTTTTTCCTGTCTCACTTATCTTTTCCGTTTTTTACACTGAAACAATGCCTTACCTCTGGATAAAATTAATTCATAATCTCACCCCTTCTTTTTTTAAAACTTTGTTTTAAAAACATATCTTCATACCCTCATCCTTTTAACATTTCCCTCGCAAGAATCACAGAGTGACCACTCGGGCTTCCGTGAAGATGTTTCAGTTCTGCCATCCATTGCCTCGTCATCGGCGCCTGAAACACCCTTAACGTTGCATCTCTCATTTCTTTAAAGTGAGGACTATTGGGACGGCACGCCCGAAGTTTGCCGCTACCTAGTTCTGATGAAGCCTCTGATGCTTGAAGACAGAGCTTCTGCCAGGTGCAGCTTTGTGCTCAGAAGCATTTCCTGCTGTCCTAATGCCTCTGAAGAGGTTTTGGTTCAAAGGTGCTGATCTCAAATTACAGCTCCTTTCTCAGTCTTTGTGTCATGTAAGTTCCAGTAAGCATGTCCCCTTAAATGAACTGTTTGAATCATTCAATGGATTTCCTAACCAAAAGCTTAAAATTCTTCTATATTCCTCCTGTATAAACCATAGCTCTCTAAAGGAGCCGATAGAATGAATGCCCACATGTGTGCATGCGCGCACGCACGCACGCACGCACGCACGCAGGCAAGCCCGCGCACGCGCACACCTGCCCACAGGATTTATTAGAATGGCGTATAGGCTATGGTGCCAGTTATCGTAACGGCTGACTCACCTCTCTGACCCTGCATCATTAAGTCTTACTCAAATTTATTTAAGAATACTCTCTTAGAAAGCAGGTACACACTTCTAAACGTAGTTTATAGTGAATCGCAGAGAATATATTCAAGTCCCTCACAAGTGGTGAGAAGAGTGATTAAATGCCTAGTTGTCTTAGTCACTGTTCTATTGTTGTAAAGAGACTCCATGACCAAAGCAACTCTGTTGAGCGGTGTTTTTCCTCCCATGCCCCTCTTCCCAGAAATAATGACTTTGAGACTCAATTATGTTTACAAACACCTTGGCTGTAAGCTTTGGCTTGTTCTCCAATAACCTCATAATTTATATTCCGTTTATTCTAATCTACTTTCTGCCAAGTGACTAGTTAGTCTGCTCAGCTCTCTTGTATTTGTGCCTCCCCACCCCCATCCCCAAGTGCAGGCCTGGCTTTATCCCCGAATCCTTTATGTCTACCATACGTCTCACCTTCTATTCTACCCTTTCCTGTGGGCGGTATGTTTGTTTATTGACAGGTGATGTATCAATACAGTACACAAGAGATTTCTCTAGTTCCTAACCTAAATGAACTCTCTCTCTGGTTTTGGTAGGGCAGGAGGGTGCTGGGAATAGAACTCCAGTCCTCTGGAAAAGCAGCCAGTGCTCTCAACCAGAACCAGCTCTTTTTTTTTTTTTTGAGGCATGGTTTCTCTGTGCAGTCCCAGCTATCCTGGAACTCACCCTGGAGAGCAGTCTGGCCAGGAACTCAGAAGTCCACCTATCTCTGCCTTCTGAGTGCTGGGGTTAAAGGCACACACCACCACTATCTAGCTTGAATCAGCTTCTTCAAGCTTCATCGTTCAGACAATATTCTGAAACTAACCAAATAGTTTCTCTCTGATAACCACATGGAAATGCAGTATGGGTTCAGAGAGAACGGGTGATATAAAGGTGAGACATTGTTGACATCAGTTGTTTAGGAAAGCCACATCATTTTACCATTATGTATGGAGGAGTCACTCTTAATCATAGCCCCAGATACCAAGAAAAATAGAACTTATTCCTTCAGCATTTATAAGAATATGTAGTCTCGGGATAGCTAATACCAGATTTTCTTTGGGAGATTTGATAATCAAAATTTGTTCTATAAGTTGTTACAGTGACTCAATTGACAAAGAGAAATTAGCACAACTTATGAAGGGTTGTCCTGTTCTGCTGATGCTTTACCAGAGTGTTCCAGTCGACTGTCAGAACTGCTGTATTAGAGAATATTCGTATGTGTGAACAGCTTGAGAGCATGGTGACCAAGACAACTTGAATATATGGAACTTGGAATATGGTCTCACAGTAAGTCCTTGTGAAGCCTAGGCCTCTGGTACCATGAAGTTTGTCCCTGTCAAAATGCATGTGGGCTCTTTCAGGAGTCGGGGACCTTTGAGGATGCAGCTGTGCACTTCACCATGAAGAAGTGGGCTCTGCTGGATCTATCCCTAAAGGAGCCCTACAAAGACGTGATGAAGGGAATTTTGAGAAATGTGGTCTCCACAGGTAAAGACATCGTTCTCGTAACCGGTCATTCATCATTGCTGCTGCAGGAACTGAAATACGGTAAAGAACCATTTGGTTATACTTTCCGGGCAGGGAGACACCATGATCATGAAGGTGTTTTCCTAGACTGAGGCTCATCTACTGTACTTGGGATGTGCTGACCCCTGAGATTTCCCCAAATGCAGAAAACTTGACTGCATGATTGGTGGTAATGGGATATAGACTGTGTTCACACTCTGACCTTAAAAAAAGGGGGGGTGGGTGGGTAAATATGTGAAATGGGATTACTTCACGACTTTAGCTGGACTCTACTAATGTTTTTAGTGCAATATCATGATTATTATTGATCTTAATTTGTATTTTAGGAAACACCAAAAGATTGAAAAATGAATACCAAAATTCTGGGAGAAAACTAAGGTAATCCAGGCTCCTCAAGGATTATGGTATCATAGGACATTTTACCAAGAGATAAAAGATACAAATATACCAAGCTTCAACATGAGTTGATCTCAGGAAATTGTCTCCAAAATTGCCAATATGTTTCACGTCGTCAGTAAGAACATCTCAGATATTCAAGTATTGGAAACAATGGGAGTGTCATGATGCCAGGAGTGAAACTCAATCATACATCACATGTACAAACTTTACACCATATACATTATGGAAAATGAAGTATCAGTTTATCTACCATCTCAGGTAGGAGGTGCATATGAAACAAAAATCAGAGAACCCTTTGCACAGGAACAAATAGTTGATATAACACATATAGGTGGGATTGGGGTTGTACCTTTAATCCTAGCACTTGGGAGTCAAAAGCGGGTGGTTCTCTGATTTACATGCCACTCAGCACTTCAAAGTGAGATGCTATCTCAAAAACAAACAAGCAAAGAAAAACCCAAAGACACCTCAATATAGACATTTGTCTCGGATAGTGTTTTTATTATTGTGAAGAGATACCATGACCACAGCAACTCTTACAAAGGAAAACATTTCATTGGAGCTGGCTTACAGGCTCAGAGGTTTAGTCTGTTACTGTCCTGGCGTAAAGCATGGTGACATGTAGGCGGATGTGGTGCTGAAGAGGAGCTTCAGGCAGAAGGGAGAATGATGCTGAGCCTGGCTTGACCCTGTGAAACCTCAAAATCCACCTAGTGACACACTTCCTCCAACAAGGCCACACCTTCAATATTGCCACTCCCTATGAGTTTATAGGGGCCATTTTTATTCAAAACACCACAACGTTCAAGTAGTCCAAAATACAACATGATTTTTGTCATTAGTATTGTGCATCAAGTTGTGCACAACATTAGTACTGAAATGTCTGTTTAAATGTGACATACCTTCGATGTTTGCCAAACATTATACCACTTGCTTTTATTATGGCTATCTTCAAATCATGCTGCATAGCGTCCAGTCAAAATATGTTCATGATCCTCAGAATTCATAGAACCAATATTTCTACTAGTAATTCATTAATAATCAAAACATGAGCAAGTCACTTTTTCATTTCTTACAGATGTCAACTGGTGGAGAAACTCCATGACGGTAAAGAGGATCATGAGTGTGCAGAGATCTTCAAACTCTCTACAGAGGGCACCGTGAACCATAAATTTCATCCAGGAGTACATATATGTCAAAGAAATGGGTTTGTCAATGTGCTCATTGGCCATTTAGCTCTAAACGTGTGACTGAAACCTAGGCCAGGGCAGAGGTCGAATGAAATTCAGCAACATGGAAGGGATGTGTATAATAATAGGAATCTGAGGACACCTCCGGCTCTCCCCAGTCCCCCGAAGTCCTGAGCATACAGAGAAATCTAATAAAACTACGCAGCCTGGTGAAGACTTCAGACTTGCTCAAGATCATGAAAGGACTCCTGCTGAAGAAAAACACCACAAATGTAAGCAGTGTGGGGAAGGTTTTACTTCCCTCCTGTCCTTGAAGAGGTGTGAACAACATTACCATGCAAAGAAATGCTTTATATGTAAGCACTGTGGGAAAACCTTTCCTTTCCCAAGTTCCCTACAAGTTCATGACAGGATTCACACTGGAGAGAAGCCCTATATGTGTAAGCAGTGTGGGAAAGCCTTTGTACAGTCCAGTTCTCCTCTAAGACATGAGAGAATTCACACTGGTGTGAAGCCCTATGTGTGTAAGCAGTGAGCAAAAGCCTTTCTGTCTTTGACTTGGTTAAGACGACATAAAGTAAGCCACAGTGACTTCAAACCCTACATGTGCAAACAATGTGGGAAGGGGCTTTTCTGCTCTACTACCTTTCAGAGTCATGAGAAGACCCACAGTGGTACAACCCATACGTTTGTTCACAATGTGAGAAAGTGGTGAGCTCTGAGAGTGCTTTGCAGAAACATAAAGTGATTCACACTGGAGAGGAGCCTTGCATCTGTAAGCAATGTGGCAAAACCTTCACTCATTTAAGTTCTCTTCAGTACCGTGCGTTGATGCACAGCAGAGAGAAACCCCGTGAATGTAAGAAATGTGGGAAAGACTTTCGGTCTCTTAGTCACCTTAAAAAGCACGAGAGAACCTAACACTGACTGGAAACCATATGCATGTAAGCAATATGGGCAAGCCACTGTCAAGGGCATAAATCCATAGGCTTGTTTGGAAGCAATGTTTACAGCCTTTAAATGGCTGCGTTGCTGTCACATAAGCTCACTGAAGGGAAGGAGGGCTTTTGCTACCAATGTGTGAAAGTCTCCTTTAGGATTGATTTAAAACAAAAACAAAAACAAAAAACCCATGAAATAGCCGCAGTAGAGGAGAACCTTTTAAAAGATGATATGGAAGCCAGGCAGTGGTGGTGCATGCTTTTAGTCCCAATACTTGGGAGGCAGAAGCAGGAGAATCCCTGTGAGTTCAAGGCCAGCCTGGTCTACAGAGGGAGTTTTAGGACAGACAAGGCTGTCCTGTCTCAAAACAGAGAAACCCTATCTAGAATAAGACCAAGATGATGATGATGGAGAAGAAGAAGAAGAGGGAGGAGGAGGAAAAGGAGGAGGAGGAGGAGAAGAAAGAAGGAGAAGAAAGAGAAGAAGAAGAAGAAGAAGGAGGAGGAGGAGGAGGAGGAGGAGGAGGAGGAGGAGGAGAAGAAGAAGAAGAAGAAGAAGAAGAAGAAGAAGAAGAAGAAGAAGAAGAAGAAGAAGAAGAAGAAGAAGAAGAAGAAGGAGAAATGGTTTTTGTACTAAAATTTTTCTTCAATTACATGAATGAAGTCACACTGGTGAAAAGCCACATGAGTACAAGTGATGTTCAAACATTTTTGTAGTCCCAGATCACGGAAAAGGCACGGTAATGATTAGATTGCAGAGAAACCTGGTTCATGTTTGCAATGTAGAAGCCTTCACTTTCCTGCTTCCTCTAAATATGTACAAGAAGTCAACTAGAGAGGGGCTGGAGAGACGGCTCAGTGGTTAAGTCACTGACTGTTCATCCAGAGGACCCACATTTGATTCCCAACATCTACACAGAAGCCCACAACTGTCCCAGCTCCAGTTCCAAGAGACGCAGTGCCCTCTTCTGACCTCAGGGGACTTTCATGTGCATGGCACACAGACATACATGCAAGCCAATTATCGCTACACACAATAAGATAAAAAAATTTAAAGTCTTAGCAGAGAGACACCTTTTGTGTGTTGGCAACATTGAAAAGCCTCTCATTATTAGCACAGTTAGTTTCACAGACAGGAAAGAAACTACCCTAGAGTAACTTTAAATGCAGAATTTACTTTAGAAAATCTTTTTAGACTTATTGACTTCATGTGTATGAGTGTTTTGCCTGCATGTGTGAATGTGTGTCACATGTGTGTAGTGCCTGGTGAAGAGTGCCTGGAGTCACAGATGGTTGTGAACAGCTTTGTAGGCGCTGGGATCTGAACACAGCCCTTTATAAACACAGGGAGTGCTCTTAAAAACTGAGCCATCTCTCCAGCCCAGTAGTTAATTCTGGGCTCTTATTTCTAAATTTTGTTTTACAACGTAAGTGTAAAGCGAGTATATGAGATAGGATGACAGCTTATACCCCTGGAATGGAGAACAGTAAGTAGCACATTTGAAGAAAACAAAACAAAACAGCCGTAGAAAGAAAGTAAATCACGGTGAAATGATTCTGTACGGTTTCTTTTTTTTTTCTTTTCTTTTTTTTCGGAGCTGGGGACCGAACCCAGGGCCTTGTGCTTGCTAGGCAAGCACTCTACCACTGAGCTAAACCCCCAACCTCTCTGTACGGTTTCTTAAAGCAGCAATCACATAATTAGCTTGCCATTACCGAGAACTCATCTTCAGAGACCATGAGGTGTGGTTTGTAATAGTGCTGGTGATTCTGTACTAGCAACCTACACCCCAGAGGCCCACATCGGAGGACAAAGACCTAATTTCCAATGATGGAGCTATGGGGAATTTGTCTAACTGGGGGACAAAGCTTGGATAAATTCATTTTCTTTGTATTTTGCTTAGAATCCAACCTTTGGACTAGGTTCAGGAAAAATATTCTTCCTAGAGGACTTAGAAACTCCTTAAAACTCTCAGCCAGCTCAGGCCATGTGCCATCTCCATCCATGAAGGGAGAAGCTGATATCAGGGTTGTGTACGCTTTAGACTGTTGGCTATTGTTTTCTCCACCATGCATGATTGTTAACCATGGTTCCCTGGGGACTGAAATGCTGTTTTAAACAGGCTTAAGGGAAATAAAACTCTATTTGAAAACAAACAAACAAAAAAGCAGCAATCTATAGTTTAATGGGTGATTTTGCATCAAATCTGGTATGTTTCTATTTGCGCTGTGAATTGTGCTCGATTTATTGTTGAATTGACATTTAATTGTAACATGCCAATATTCATAAATGCCTTTTGTCAAGCAATTTTGGCTAATTAAAAATGAGTTTTTGAGAACATTGGAGCTGCGGATTTAGCTCAGTGGTAGAGCGCTTACCTAGGAAGCGCAAGGCCCTGGGTTCGGTCCCCAGCTTCGAAAAAAAAAGAACCAAAAAAAAAAAAAAAAAAAAAAGAGAGAGAGAGAGAGAACATTGGAATTTTTGCCCGACTTTTATGTGCCTGGGTCTGACCATTTTGTGTGTACTTTTATTCTTTTTATGAACAAAAAATTTTAAGTGTGTGTATGTAAGACCATGTGTTTGTACATCTGGTGTGTGTGTGTGTGTGTGTGTGTGTGTGTGTCTGTATATATGTGTCTGTGTATATGTGTATGTTTGTGTCTCTATGTGTGTCTGTGTGTCTCTGTGTGTGTATGTTTGCGTGTGTCTGTGTGTCTCTGTGTGTGTGTCTGTTTGCATCTCTGTGTGTGTACGTGTGTGTGTGTCCATGTTCATACTGAGGCCAGGGTAACAATAACAATGGGTGGCCCGCTTTATCACTCTCTGCCTTGTTCACTTGAGAAAGCATCTCTCATTGAACCATGAGCCAAACTGACAGCCAGTCAAAGCCAGTCATCCACCTCCTCTATTCCCCATAGTGCTGGGTATATGGGCATAACTGAGGCCATGGTTGAAGCCATTCCCAGGTTCACGTGAGTGTTAAGGATTCAAACTCAGGTCTTCATGCTTGCAAAGTGCATTTATTCATGGGGATGTCTTCCAACCCCTTTAAACCATCTTTCTATTGGTTTTGTATTGTTCGTGTTTTGCGTATTTTTTTTCTCTCTAATGTTTATTTTCTAAAATTACTTTCTTATATGTCTAGGCTGCTTGGTTTTCATGTCAGCTTGCCACAGATTAGAAACAGCTGAGCCTCAGATGAAGCTCTGTCCTGATTCTCTCGATGTGAGAAGACCTACCCTATCATAGGTGGCACCTTCTGGTCCAGATAAAACCCCCTGGCAGGGGTTGGGGATTTAGCTCACTGGTAGAGCGCTTGCCTAGCAAGCACAAGGCCCTGGGTTCGGTCCCCAGCTCCGAAAAAAAGAAAAAAGGAAAAAAAAAAGGGTCTGGTAGAAGGGAGATCTACTCCCTTTTGTTCAGTTGGCTATCTCTCTTGCCAACCAGTTAATTTGCCCTGTTGCTACTGATGTTGATGTCACAGATATCAGACCTAGTGTTTTCAAATCTTCATTGTGGCTAGGGACCATTGGCTGTTCAGGAAACTTCTGGGCTCCTTGCACCAGATCGAGGCAGCAGAGGCCCCTCTACTCACCCAGCGACCTTCTCACTTACCAACCCTCACAGCCACTCGCCCACCCGCTCACCCTGAGCGCCGAGACCTCAACCTTCAGGACCTAGTAATGACCAGTTCTCAGCTCTCAGATCTTTCTACTTTTTTCAGTACTTCAAAATACTTAATAAATTCCATTCCTCTAAAGAAGCCTGATAGATACAGTGCCCTTCCCTTGAGGTTGAATTATTTAAAAATTGTTTCTAGAAGAGAGAAGAATGCTAACTTTTTAAAAAGTACTAAGCAAGAGACATATGCATTAATTAGAGATCAGGTCGTGTTTACAAGTTTATTTATTTTGTGTTATATGGCAAACAAAGGTCTCCCCTCTCTCAAAGATCCAGCTGTGTCTGCATCCTGAATGCTGGAATTAAAGGCCTGAGCAACCCAGTAGGTTGTTTTAAACAATGTCACATTGAGGTAGACTCCTGATTTCAAAGCTGCTCATTGTTGGAGGGAAAGCTCAAAGTAGAGGACAAACTTTGGCTTGAGGATACAGCATAAAGTTGAAAGTGATGCATATCGGTGTCCAATAGTCAGGTGAGTGGCTTGATGTGGTAATGATCCCAGAAGTGGTGTTAGTGTTACATATTGTCTTAGACACTGTTCTACTGCTGTGAAGAGACATCATGACTAGGGTCATTCTTTTTGTTGTTGTTGTTTTTTGAGACAGGGTTTCTCTGTATAGCCCTGGTTGTGTTGGAACTCACTCTACAGAACAGGCTGGCCTTGAACTCAGAGCTCCACTTGTCTCTGCTTCCGACGTACTGGGATCAAAAGCACACACCACCTACTCCTGCCGACCAAGGCAACTCCTCGGTGGTTCTCTCGGTATTCGCAAATGTTTCCTGGTACAACAATATTACAAGCTTCCTTTCAAACAACATAGGGCATAGAGGAGAAACCTGAACGATTTCATTCAAGTCCATCACAGTGAAACCATAAGACCCTGTGGTGACTGACAGGAGCCCAGGTTACTTAAATCCACAGGAATCACTGAAAAGCCAGCCCCCAGCATAGGGCTTGGTTTCTTAGAGCTTCGTTCCCGCTGCTCCTGTACAACTTCCAAGTTTCTCAGTGTCGGATCTCCTTACCCTAATGATTGGTTCTTGTGAACTCTGTAATTCTCTGACTAGCCTGGGCCTTGTGTCGTGAGAATGATTCACATGAGTCTTTCCTCCCTGCCTCGGGAGAAATGTTTAAATTTGCAAGGAATAACCAAACAAGACTCCAGTTCCTTTGCATGCTCTTGTTTGTTTTCAAGACAGGTTCTCTCCTGTTCAAGTTTCTCCTCTATGCCCTATGTGGTTTGGCCGTCCTACTCAGGCTGACCTTGAACTCACAGAGGTCTCTGCCTTCCAAGTGCTGGGATTAAAGGCATATGCGACAACACCCAGCTCTGCTTTTCTATTCCTTCTGCCCTTCTCCTGGGATGTTCCCTGACTGGAGTGTAATGCGGGAGGAGGGGATACAGATGTCTGATTCTTCTCCCTCATGTATGGCTGATAACCAATGTCATGTATGGCCACAACGATAGTCACCTCTCAGGAACTGCACCAGTAACAAATAAATGTAGTAACTTACCATCATAAAGAAGCTTTCCTCCATGACAGAGATAGAAAACTGATTTTTTTGGGATATAAACACCAATTTGTAGATGGTAATTTGATAGACATTTCACATTTGTTAGCATTCTGTCTAAGCTCCACCCCGCCACAGGCAATAGCCAGGTATACCTGACAGTACAAAACGGGCTGCTTGCCCCTTCCTTAGTCTTTTGCTTCCTCTTGCTCCCTCTTTCCCTCTTGCTCTTACCCTCTTCCCCCTTTGTCCCTTCTCTCCCCATTCTCCTCCCCCTTCTCTGCATGTGCTCATGGCCGGCCTCTACTCCTCTACTTCTCTCTCTCTTTCTCTGCCCTACTACCCTCTTAACTCCCCTCCCCGTGCCCCGAATAAACTCTATTCTATCCTATACCATCGTCATATGGCTGGTCCCTCAAGGGGAAGGGATGTCTCAGCAGGGGCCTGCTGAGGCACCCCCTTTCCTCAGACCGCCATAGAATATATCCCCCCTCTCTTTATCCCTTTATAAATACAACACTGGGGCTGGGACATATGCTCTCTTTATCTTTTTGTAAACACATCAACCTTCATTTTACAAACGATAGCCATTCCTTCCTCCATGAAGCACACACCTTCCCAGCCATGGGCTCTCGCCATAACTACAGTACTGTTAGCTCTCTCTCTTTTTTTTTTAAAGGATTTATTTATTATATATATATGAGTACACAGTAGCTGGCTTCAGACACACCAGAAGAGGGCATCAGATTCCATTACAGATGGTTGTGAGGCACCATGTGGTTGCTGGGGTTTGAACTCAGGACCTCTGGAAGAGCAGACAGTGCTCTTAACCACTGAGCCATCTCTCCAACCCTGTTAGCTCTCTCTTACAGCTGAAGCTTTAAATGCACTTTGCTTCACACAGAACAATTATGCTACACTTTCTTGCCTATCTTGCCTAGCATGTTGGTGTCATAACACACAAGGTGCATACCGAGTGGTACCATTGCTAACAATTCTCTCCCTTAGGCCACACGACACCTTTCTGCGTTGTGCAGGCCTGTCAGCAAGGAGACAGATTTCCAGCTCTGTCTCAGCCCAACTTCCCATGTCCTACCTCTGTATGTTGTCAGCAGCAGGGGCTTGCCCATAGCAACCTAACCATTGACAGTAGTGGGCCCATATACTGGGGCCTTCGGGCTCCAGTAGCTGAGAACTTATAAAGAGGTGTCTCATCACGGCCATGGGGATTTTCATTCAACAATTTATGGCTTTTGGACAGCGCCCTTCGCCCAACACCCTTCCCACCTGCACAACCCTCCTACCTCAACCTCCACTTCCACCCTCACCCCACCCCACTTCTGCTTCCAGGTCCATTTGACTTAAAACTTTTTTTTTCTAAGTATGCTTTACCCGGGGCTGGGGATTTGGCTCAGTGGTAGAGCACTTGCCTAGCATGCGCAAGGCCCTGGGTTCGGTCCCCAGCTCCGAAAAAAAGAAAAAAAAAAAAAAAAAAAGATTGACCTCTGGCCTAAACATGCGCCTGACTCATGTGCCCATGCACCAGCACCCATACAAAAACACAAAGAAACTAAACCTTAAGTATGCTTTACCCTTCAAGAAATTGAATAAATTCTTTATTATCAATATGACAACAGGCGAACAGAACACGATGAGCTTGGGAATCAAGAATTCATGACATTTTCTATCCCCATTTCTTAATTTTTAAAATTTGTGTCATACACATTGGTGTTTTGCCTGCATGTGTGTCCATGTGAGGGAGTTGGATCTGCTCATATGGGTACTGGGAATTAAAATCCCTGTCGTCTGGAAGAGCAGCCATGGGTTTCAACCACTGATCCACCTCTCCTTATTTTAATTTTCTTTCAGGTGTTCCCTTTACTTTTCTCCAAGATAGTTTGAAATCTATAAGACACAAGAGTATTAGTATTATGTAAAAAATAATTTCAGAGAATACACTGGTTCATCGCTATCCATTCCCATTGTCAGTTGGTATTGGATGCATAAGGGAATATCGAAAGGAAATGCTTGCACTTAAAGACCCCTTCCTTTGTATTAAATGTGTCTCCAAGAAAGCTATGCCTGGGGGATGGAGGGACGGCTCCTTGATTAGGTAGAAGCACTGTTCTTACAGAGCACCTGAGTTCAGTTCCCAGCACCCACATTCTGCAGCTCACACCTACAGTTCCGGGGGATCCGCCACGACTTTCTGGCCCTTGTGGACACTAGATGAAGGTGCACATACAGAGAGACACACAGATGCAGACACAGCTAAAAATAAAATCTTCAGAACAGAAAGCCATGTTGAGTAAAGCAGCATGGCAGACGACAGTTCCTAATCCACCTCTCTATAAACCACAATCCTCCCCTGGAGCCACGTGCCTCATTCATCTTTAGGTGCAGTAGCGGCAGAGGGGTCCCTGCACATGACCCTACCACCAATGGTCTTGTTGGGGACAGCTTGCGTTTCTTGGCAAAGAATGGGACCGAGATGTTAGGCAGTGCCACGCCATTTTGTAAAGCACCTAGATTTTGGTTGAACTAAATGATTTCTGTAACCACAGTAGTCTGATTTCCAGTATTTAAAGCCATTCTTTGTGTGTGTGTGTGGTTCTTTCTTTCTCTCTTTCTTTCTCTCTTTCTTTCTTTCTTTCTTTCTTTCTTTCTTTCTTTCTTTCTTTCTTTCTTTCTAGATTATTGCTGTTCCTGCTCCAGGGTTATGGAGCATTTATCCTATATAATGGCTAACCAGGCTTAGGTTTAACTGACTGCTCATTGTCTCCCTCTTGCAACAGGCAACCGCAGACCTGAAATGGAGCTTTATAGTGTCCTCCCCACTATTTCTTTTCTGCCCTATAACCACCGTAGCGCTGGCAGATGGAGAAGCTTTGATTTGACTCCTTTTGTAGGCCTTTTTCTGAATAAAGGCCTTCCCTGTCTTGTCACCCATTCCCTTGTCTTTCCTACTCAAACATTCCTAAGTGGGGACAGAGCCATGTGCTAGCCTCCCAGTCACCTGCTAGAGCTGGATCTGGTTTGAACTATCCCCTGGTTAGTAATGTGTCCCTTCTCTTTCCACCACCGTAGTGACTGAATGGAACACAAACCAGATGCATTAACTCTCCCCTATTGTACATTTTTTGTTGCAGGGGTTAATATAGAATATACTCGGAAGGTAATTGCCCATCCTCAGGACTAGTTTTCTTAAAAACAAAACAAAACAAGCTGTTTGTGACCATTCAGCCTTCTGTGAACTACTGCTTAGACTTTAAATATTTTCAGAAGTGAGTACGTGCCCCATTTTCTTTATTACTACTATTTTTCCTTACGATCTCCATCTCAACACAAGTCTTCCCATGCTTGACTTTGAGTGACCAGGAGAGTCCCCTTTGTCTGTTTTGCTCTTCTCTCACTCCCCCTCCTTGGCTTGGTTTACTATTTTAGGAACAGTTTGTTCAAATGATTCATAGATTTCCTCCCTCAGAATATGTCACAACAGGGGCTTCAGCTCAAAACCAGACTGCATCAACCTCTTCGTTAGTTCTCATATGAACATGGTCCTATTTTGACCAAGTGAACTAGCCAGTGAGTACCACCTGTGATGGCTACTCTTGACAGTCAACTTGACTACATCTGGAATTAACTAAAACCCAAAAATAGAGGACAAGTTTGTGAGGGGTTTTTTGCTTGGATTTGAAGTGGGAGGCTCCACTTCTAATACAGGTTTTTGATGTAGAAAGGCAAAACTTGAACCCAGATTTTTTTTTTTGAGCTGGGAAAACCTACCTCTACTCTGGGTCACACCTTCTTGTGAACGTTTATATAAGAACACAGAGGAAGGATGCTTTTGCTCTTTGCCTGCTTGCTCTTACCTTACTAGCAAATCCATTCCTTCACTAGCATTAGAACCTACTTCTTCATGATTCCATTGTACACTGAAGACCAGCTGGGACACTCAGCCTTGTGGACTGAGTGACTACCAGATTCTTGGACTTTCTGTTCATAGCCAGCCACAGTAAGATTAGTTAGACTACAGCCTTTAAGTCATTCTAATGTGTCCCCTTTCTATATATTTCTAGAGTCCAGATTATTACAGATTTTGGTACCAGAAGTTGTTCTAGAGCAGCAGAAGTATAAGGTTGAATTGGTTAAGTATCCAAAAGAGGGTTTTCATGCCAACACACAGTTACTGAAGCCTACCAGTTAGTGAGGCCTTTGCTGAGATGAGAGCTTAGAGAGCTCTCATAGTGAACTATTTTTACATACTCAGGGAGATAAAGGTATTTGATTATCCCCATTCACCAGTTGTGGGTGGCAATGGATTTGTTGATTCTGGCTACATGCTCTTCCATAGGACCCTAGTTTGGTTCCTGGCACCCAAGTCAGGCAGCTCACAAGCACCTGTAACTCCAGCTTTGGAAAAATCTGACACCCCTGCTGGCCTTCTTGGACATCTAGATCTTAATACATTCACACACACACACACACACACACACACACACACACACACACACACGGGCACTTAAAAATAAGACAGTAACTAACAGTTTAGCTTATGACTAACCAGTGATAAATAGAAATAAACGGTATAGCATTTTCTATGTAAAGCTGTGTAGGGGTAGATGAGCATAAATAGTGTCTACACAGGCTCACATTTTCACACTGTTGTACGACAACAAATCGGCTCATAAGATGAATAAGTGCTCACATAAATTAAGCCAGTTGAATTAGTCCAAATATTTCCTAATCCATAAGTAACTCAAAAGTTGAAAACTCAACATCCTGACTCTGGCAATCATGACAGATTGGCCAGCCATCCCTAACTGCCAATTAGAGACACAGTAACGAGGGCACGAGAGCGGCAGTTCTATAACTCAATCTAGGCCTACTAATTTGTCAGAAACTATTAAATGTAATTTTTATAAATGTGAAGGAGAGAGAGCTGGATGGGAGTCTAAAGCCTTGGAGGATGCAGAGCTGACTCCATGGTTTAGAGTGTTTATTATTATTATTTTTATTTTTTGAAAAGTACCCAAATTCTGTTCCAGGACCCATGTTCGGCAGCTTATAACTCCATCTCCGCGGATGCAGTGCCCTCTTCTGGCCCCCACGGGCACTTGTACACGTGTGACAAACATATTTTTTAAAAGATTTATTTTATTTAAATGAGCACACTGTAGCTATCTCCAGATACACTAGAAGAAGACATCAGATCCCATTTCAGATGGTTGTGAGCCACGATGTGGTTGCTGGGAATTGAACTCAGGACCTCTGGAAGAGCAGTCGGTGCTCTCAACCGCTGAGCCATCTCTCCAGCCCACAAACATATTTTAATAAATAAGTAAACAAATTCTTAAACAAAATCTATAGACGCAATCTAGTCAGCTTGTTGGCTGCAGCCTCAAGTATTTCAGCTTTCCTATCTACACCCGTCTTTCTAAAAGATCACTCAAAATACCTCTGTCTGCCAGTTCCCTGAGATTGTTTAAAGCCTGCACATTCTTCCCCTGGCTCACTGCAGGAATCTCTTATCTGCTCGTTGCTTCTTCCCGGGCCTCTTAAAACGCTTTCAGCACCTAGAGTAGTAGCCTTCGATTCTAGTTTCTCTTCAAGGTTTCCTTTCTTATTCCTGCCATTTCTCTGTGACCTTAGTTCTTCTTCCCTAGTCAGGCTGATGCTCGGGATATCAGGAATGTCTGCCCTGGAAGACATCTATGAAGTATTCCAGGTTCAGTGTTCTGGAGCTCCACTAGGAACTGAGCAAACTTACACTTCCCGAAGAATCTGTCCCTCCATTCCTAAAATGTTTTGCTCTAGAAATGACTATGTGAGGTCAATAGTGGTGGGGTGGGTTCAAGACAGACTTTCGAAAGAGTAAACAGAATGGGTAAATCCCCAGTCACAGAGACCTCGGTGACAACCATAGATCGCAAAATGAGAGGTTACATTAGCAGCTCAGTCAAATAGGCATAATTCACATCAGACACTCTTTCAATGCCATTTCTCACGCATGCGAATAGAATTTAGCTGACATCTTTGCCTTGTTAAAGAATAGACTTCTACCTACTTTCAATTCCATGTAAAATGCAGCGTGCTCATCCCTTCCGCACGTAACGCCAGAGTTTAGGAACCTCACAGCCAGCTGAGACCCCAAGTTAGAAGGTTTGTGTTCGGATTAGCGATTTGGCGCCACAGTACACTCTAGAGGACGGTTTTTCTGTCATTTAAGCATTAGGCGGAGTGCACGTGACTCGCTGGCCAATAAGAAAAGTTACTTGGCCGCATAAACCGTCCAATGAGGTCTTCAGATGTTGGGAGAGGGCGGGTGCAGAAGCCGAGGACACCACTTCCCGTCCAGCCATTTTAGGCGTTTGTGTCTTCTGTGGAGAGAGACCCGTAGGTTGTTTCCCCAGTGTCTGTGTTCCATCCACTGACTGCGAGAGCCGCCGGAGAACAGTAGGACACCCGGTAACTGGAAATGGTGCGTGCGGCCGGGCGTCCCGGGTGTTGGGAGGAGGCTGCTGGAAGCGGAGGCGACAGTGGGGACGCGGCCTTCCAGGGCAGCTGAGTCTGCGTCTCATCTTGCTCCGCTGGGCCGCACAGCCCGGGTTCCTCTGGGTGGAGCTGGGCCAGCAAGCAGAGCCGCTGTCCGGTCCCTCGCTGATAGCTCAGTACTGCGGCCATGGCCTCCCTAGGCATCCGGGCGCCCGCAGCGTCGCGGCTCCGCAGCCTGGGCGGTGGCAGCAGCGTCGCGGTGAGACTCGGGACCCTGGGATTGTGTGTGTGTGTGTGTGTGTGTGTGTGTGTGTGTGTGTGTGTGTGTGTGTTGGGGATGGGGGCAGGGAAGCCGTAGGGTGTGGTGACCTTGTGTCCTGAGCGTGTTGTCATAAACAGGGGGACAAGTTGGTGTTTCCAATGCCAGAATTTATCGAATAATTAATAATTCACAAGTCATGTGTATTTCGTTAATATTTAGTCAAGTGTTCCAGATTTTGCTAACCAGCCATTGGCAGTCACGGGTTTTTACATAACAATCTAATTACTAACATTAACTGGCAGGTCACATATGAACATTTCACACAAGAACATACAAATGTGCAGGTCGTAGAATGACTAAGAGCTAAAGTGGTTGAGATTAGAGTCTGTTCTGAGTAGGAGGCAAAGAAGAATCTCAAGGGAACCAAAAATGATGTCCTAGCAGTGTAGGCACAGAAATGTCAAGTATACGTGCACCGAGCGTGCAGTAAATTTGAAGTTGGCTGAATGACCTGGGCAGGAGAAACCGCACTGGAGCTGGTGTCCAAGGACTGACTCGGTTCTTCCCTGTGGGTGTCTGACAGGTGCCTGCCAACTTTAGTCTTGGGATGCTCTTTCATTGTGCCAGGTGAGGGGGTTATATGCTGTATGATTTCTGTGGTGTTTCTAATACTATTTGGTATATTTTCAGTTTTTTTTTTTTTTTTTTTTTTGGTTCTTTTTTTCGGAGCTGGGGACCGAACCCAGGGCCTTGCGCTTCCTAGGTAAGCGCTCTACCACTGGGCTAAGTCCCCAGCCCCATATTTTCAGTTTTGATATGGTCAGTTTGTCCATTCTAGGATTCTGGCCGATAGTGGTTGTGTGTATGTGTGTGTGTGTGTGTGTGTGTGTGTGTGTGTAAACAAGTTGTACTGCCCTTCTATGGGGGTGGTGTCTTAAATTTGGAGTAACTCTGGTAGAGGTTGTTACTTAATAAAATGGAGTCATTCTAGGCTTGGCACTGTTAGAAAACAGATATTCCCTACGGTATAGAATATCACTGAGCAGTCTGCTCTGGCTTCTTCTCTCTGTCCCCCACCCCCCTTCCACCTCCTTCACCCCTTCCTCCTCCTCCTTCTCCTCCCCCTCCTCTTCTTCATCCTCCCCCTTCCTCTTCCTCCTCTTCTTCCTCCATGGCACCTGCTTTTCCTATGAATCTCACAGATTCAAGGGAAGCTATGTTTAAATTCCATGTCCTGAGCCTGTAAGTCAGTGAATCTTAGCACAAAGGTCCGGATTTCTCCCTTCTTCTGATCTTCCCAAACTCATTGGAAAGGCGTATCCATATACATGGGTAGGGCTGGAGTTGACCTCTGCCATAATCGTTACTGCCCTGAGATGTCTCTAGACATTGAATTTTATTTTTAAATTTTATTTATGTTTTATTAGTGTGTGTATGTGTGTGTGCGTGCATTTTTTGCATGCCACAGCTTGCATGCTAGAGATCAGAGAATTTTGTGAGCTATAGTCTTTATATGGGTTCCCAGGATTGAACTCATGACACTAGGCTTCTACAGCCAGACGTCTTTACCTGCATCATTATTTCCATTCTCTACACATTATTTCAAAAGGCAGAGCCCTGATAGAGATAAGCCTTACTATATGAGCGCACTATTGTGCTAGGAGAAGACCCTGACTAAGTATTAGGTTATAAAGTTCCCAGTGGTTTCCCTGAACAGGGCCTTCCTAACTCTTAGGGAGGACAGGAGTAAACAAGTGTATACAGAAATTGACAGAAGGCCCTAGAGCCTGGGGTGGTTATATAAGGCGGTACACTCAGTCCTTATTAGAGCTCTCAGTTTTTTCCTCATACAAGCTGGCTGCTTCGTCTAGGCCGTTTACCAGCTTCTGGCACCCACCTGGCATATACGCATTAGTCACTTGGGGCCAGGGTGGAAGGCTGCCGCCAATGATTGCCAATGGGCCTGGGCTCAGGCCCACCCACCCACTCATCTTGTCAGTGTGAGTGGCTGCGGAAAGAATATAATGTTAGAATCCAGCTACTGCCGAAGAAGTAACATCTCTAGTACCTTTGCCCTCACAGATACTGACGTCCACCTTCCTAAGACAATGTGTGACTTGCCAGCTAACAGACTTCAGGTGCCAGGATTTCCCACCTAGAGAAATGAGTTTACATTGGAGTGGGGTTCTGGTGGCCACACCACCTCCTCCCTCCCCACTCCCTTCATTCCCCTGCCTTCTACCTGGTAACCTGAGAGCCAGCAGCCCAGCCTGGCTCCTGCTTTGCAACTAATTCCATCCCGAGGAAGCTGTAAGAGCACCTCCTCCAGGCAGATCCACATTCCTCCCTTTAGAGCCACACTGCTGCCTGCCGGCTGGCCCGCTCTGCAGAATCTCATGGAAACTTTCCCAGTGAGAACCTTCTGGCGGTCTTACAGAATAGGAACCGACATAAAGATCAGCTGGGAAACAGACCAAGACTGTTTCTGTGTGCTTCTTGGGTTTTGTCTTACTTTAATCCTTTCTTGTTTCTGTTATTACTGTGTTTTTTTTTTTTTTGTTTTGTTTTTCGTTTGTTTTTGTTTTTTTAAGTAGAAGTGTGTGCCAGATCCCCAAAGTCAGATGGCATGATCAGATCCTTCCACTTGTTCTCTGACACAGCTAGATTGATTTATAGAACTGCCGCTCTCGTGCCCTCGTTACTGTGTCTCTAATTGGCAGTGAGGGATGGCTGGCCAATCGTCATGATTGCCAGAGTCGGGATGTTGAGTTTTCAACTTTTGAGTTACTTATGGATTAGGAAATATTTGGACTAATTCAACTGGTTTAATTTTTTTTTTTTTTGGTTCTTTTTTTCGGAGCTGGGGACTGAACCCAGGGCCTTGCGCTTCCTAGGTAAGCGCTCTACCACTGAGCTAAATCCCCAGCCCCTCAACTGGCTTAATTTATGTGAGCACTTATTCATCTTATGAGGCAATTTGTTGTCATACAACAGTATCAAAATGTGAGCATACGTAGACATATTTATGCTCATCTACCCATACACAGCTTTACATAGAAAATGCTATACATTTATTTCTATTTATCACTGGTTAGTCATAAACTAAACTGTTAGTTACTGTCTTATTTTTAAGTGTGTGTGTGTGTGTGTGTGTGTGTGTGTGTGTGTGTGTGTATGAATGTATTAAGCATGTCTAGATGCCCAAGAAGGCCAGCAGGGGTGTCAGATTTTTCTGAAGCTGGAGTTACAGGTGCTCGTGAGCTGCCTGACTTGGGTGCTGGGAACCAGACTAGGGTCCTTTGGAAGAGCATGAAAGACTCTTAAGAGCTCAGCCAATGCTTAAGCTCCTGTGTATCTTTTCTGTCATTATTAAATAGTCCTCCCCAAATCTGTACTTTTATAGATACTTTAAATAAAAACAACATAGAAAATTTAAGACCTTTTAGAAACATGTATTTGTTTTCCCTTTGAAAATGTCTCACCATGCACTCTGTATTTGGATTAAATCGATCCTGTAATCCCACCCCCTCAGCCTTCTCCTACTGCACCGTATCTGCCTCCCGACTTCATGTACTCTTTCTGAGTCTAATTAGTGTTTCCAGTATGTTCGTGGGTGTCGGGGCATCCACGGAAGAAGCATCAGCTACCTAGCAGGAGCAGCATTTCTAAAGAACACCGATTCTCCTTCCTCCGAGAGCCATCAGCTGCCAGTAGGTCCTCTGTTGGGAGTTGGGCTTTGTTAGTGCTTCCCATTTCTTCTGAAATTTTGCCTGGTTTCATCCTGTGCTGATTTTAAGCCACCACAGCTGCTCTGAGGTGGTGGATGCCGCAGCCCTGTTGTGTCTGGAAAACATGACTTCCCATAGTCCTTGCTGACCTCTGACTCCTACAGTGTTTCCTCTCCTTCTGTGGTAATGATTCTTGAGCCTCGTGGGGGACAGGGGAACAGGATGTAATTAGATGTCTCATTTAGAGCTCAGCTCTCCACAGACACTTATCTCCGCATTTTGATCAATCGAGGGTCTCTGTATTAATTTCAAGAAGAGCAGGCTTCTTGGATTAGGGTAGAAAGTGACACTAATCTACTAATGGGTATTTAGAAAAGTTTTAGCATAATAATAGCATTCAGTTCTCAGGGGAGCCAGCTGTGGGTTTTTGGGCCACTTAACTGTACTAGTTATGGATTCCATCTTGTGGAGCAGGCTGTGAATTCAATCAGAAAGTGGTTGGCTGTTGCCATTACGTTGGTGCCACACTTGGGCCAGTGGGTGTGTCTTGCCAGTCAGGTTATAGTATAGGTTGGAGTGTTCACAGCTATTTAAGACTTTGCCCTGGCAACCTACCCAGCACCTTTGGTATTGTGAAAGCTAGCCAACAAGCATGAGGAGTCCATGTAAGTACCAACTTGATTTTCTTCGTGTCTTGTGCCTCAAGTGTGAGGTGTGTTCAGCAGTGGGGTCTTACCGTCAAGTTCTGGTGGGTAACCAAGAGCAATGGTGATACCGACATAGAGTCTCCCCTGGTCTCTAAGCAGGCAGCAGTATAATGGTTTTAAAGTGAATTTTCTGTTTTTATGTTCCTACACTGGCTGGTTTTGTTTGTATCGTGGAGGAGATACATTTAATGTTAAAACATTTATTAGCAGACTGAGAGATGGCTCAGCGGTTAAGAGCACTGACTGCTCTTCAGAGGTCCTGAGTTCAATTCCCAGCAACCACATGGTGGTTCACAACCAACTGTAATGGGATCTGATGCCCTCTTCTGGTGTATCTGAAGACAGCTACAGTGTACTCATATAAATAAAATAAATAAATCTTTAAAAAAACATTTATTAGCACAAAGATTATTGGAAAAAAATATTTAGGGAATAAAATAGTAGGCATGGCCTTCTCAAAAGAGAGTCTCAGTAAGTGCCTTTACAATGGGTATATATAAGATCTTTCAAGTTAGCTTTTAAGTTAAGTTTCTAAGTATTGGGAAGATTTTTATTCTCTACCGACTTTTAAAAAAGTAAGTTTAATGTTATATGTATGGGTGCTTTTCTGGCATATATGTATATGTACTACATGTGTGTAGGAGCCACAGAAAAGGACATTGGGTCCTCTAGAACTGAAGTTACAGACAGTTGTTAGCCACTGTAGGGGTGCTGAGAATCAAACCCAGATCCTCTTGATAAGCAGCCATTTTTCTTAACTGTTCAGCCCCCTGCCCCCGGTTTTTTTAAAAATACTGCTCAAAGAATATATAGTTTTCAACAAGGTTAAAAATACAAAGAACTTTCTTTTGTAAGCAAACTTATACACTAGATTTACAAGGGGCTTGTTCAAATTGGTGTTGAGGGTGTTTTGGTTTTTTTAGCCTAATGTATTCTCTCTGATAAGATGTCTTAAAGAAAACACATCCCTGTGAGCAGTCTTAGCTTTGTCATTGGTGCCTGCCTGGTCTTTCCTGACCTAGTAAACAGGCAAACCACACCTGGAACCCGTGGCCTACTTTCTTCCTCATGCTTTCTCTCTCAGGCCCCAATAATCTCTGTTTGTCTCATTTATCTTTTCCTTTTTTTTTTTTAATATTAGACCAAGACAGTAAAACATTCACAGTTTAAATCTTTTCTCCTTAAAAGCCTTTACAATTGTATTATGCTTTTTTACTAAAAATATATCCTTAGGGCCTCTGAGTTGACCTGGTTGGTAAAAGTATTTGCCACCAAGCTTGACCATCTGAAGTAAATCCCTGAGACCTGATGGTGGAAGGAGACAGCCAACTCCTGGAAGCTGCCCTTTCAACTCCACCGTGTACCGGAGGTCTCTCCTCAGCCCTTTTCCATCGGTCCCCTGCAGACAAATTTTTTGTGTGTGTGTGTGTGTGTGTGTGTATAATTTTTAATTTTGATTTTTAATATGTAAACAAGAAAACATACATCCTCATTTATATGTTTTGACATTTACATGCATTTTTTTCCTCCCTGCTGGATTCCACTTACTGGTTTTTCTTTTTCAGTATCATAAGACATAGGGATACAACAAATAAACTGACTTATTTTTAAACAAGAGTTAAAATCAATTTACATTTATGATATAGTAGAGCAAATCAAGATTTTCTTAAACGATAAAGCTTTGCTGCTGAGCTTGGACAGACTTTGTCATTTGGGTTTTTTGGGGTTTTTCTTTTTTGGTTTTGTTTTTTCATTTGCTTTTTTTCCTTTTTGAGTGTATATATTATGTTCTGTGACCTGTGTGGGACTCAGAAAACAGCTTCAGTTCTCTTCTTTCACCATGTGGGTTCTGGGGGGTCAAATTTGAGTTGCCAGGTCTGTAGAACACACAGCCTTACCCGCTGATCCGCCCATTTGGCAGGCCTACTGTCTTTGTTTTTTGGGTTTTGTTGTTGGGAGGAAGCAATTGTTTTGTGTGTGTCCCAAAAGTCTTGCTTCAGGCTTATTTGTCACATATATAACCCAGAGTAGCCGTGAACCTTCATTTTCCTGCCTCAGCTCATCCAGTATTTTAGTCAGACTGACTGACTTTTAAGACTGAATGTTTGGTTGTTGTCCGTGGGGTGGAGGAAGATGTAGTGCATATTTCCAGGTTTGTGGCAGCTTATCTTCGCCTCAGGTGCTTTTTGTCTCTGATGGAAACTATTCAACAGTCAGCTGTTCTGTTTCAGAATTGCTGATAAAGCCTGATTTCCTGCATGCAGTGTATTGTCTAAGTCTGTGCTGATACCTTAGTGCTGTGAATATTGTAGCTTTAGTTAGGCAAGCTTTTATTTTCTTGAATAAGAAATAACTGTTTGACGTTTATTTCCAACTACTATGTTTGGTAAAATAGATTATATTATATTCATTAGTTACTTTCCCTATAGTATTGATTAAATAAAAATCTGACAAGTTAAGGGAGAAAAAAAGGGTTTGTTCTGGCTCACATGTTAAGAGTACAGTCTGCCATGGTAGGGAAGTCAGGGCAACAAGCACGTGAAGTGGACGCTCATATCATCTACAGTCAGCAGAACACAGTCTTCAGTATATTTAGTCCTCTACCTAGGGGATGATCCTACCCACACTCATAGGGATTAATGTAGTCAACATGATCTCTCAGAGACATTCTCCAAGGCTAACCCCAGTCTAGGTAACCCTTCATAGGTGATTCTACAGGCTGTCGAGTTGATAACATTTGCCATCACAGTTTCAGTCTTTGTCGACCTGACCCCCTATGTCCATGACTGATGACCATCTTATAGTGAGAGTGAGTGTAATATGCATTTATCCCAATACCAGAAACTTCCCGTAGACATTAAGTTTGTTTAAACAATTGGAAATTTCAGTGTCTTACCTGTGAGCTTCTATAAAGTGAAAAACAAGTTACAGATTTCTAATATATACGTTTTTTTATTTATAATTTGTGTGCATTGGTGTTTTGCCTGCACGTATGTCTGAGGGTGTAGGATCCCCTGGGAACTAGAGTTCCAGACTGAGGGAGCTGCTGTGTGTGCTGAGAGCTGAACTTTGGTCCTCTGGAAGAGCAGCCAGTGCTTTTTTCATTGCTGAGCCAACTCTGCAGCCCCACATACTTCCAATATCAATGGCTCAGAGCAACATTCCAATTGTAAAGTGCAAGAATTGGAGCATAGCAAATTATGATTGGACCAAAGCAAGATACAAATCCAGTGAGGCAAACAAGAAAGCCGACATCTCTGTGCCCAGCATCTAAATCTGATGAAACTGAGTTTCATCTCCCCATAACTCCAGCCCTGCCACCTGCAGCACATGTAATCTGTCTCTTGGACTGGCTCCTCTCGGTGCCTGTAGCTGTTCTTGGCAGACATCTCAAGGTCTTGGCATCTCCAGGATCCTGTGGTCTCCAGGGTCACTTAGGCTTTATCTTCAGAACTCCACCCAGTGACTCCTGAGGGTCACTTTACAGGAGCTCGGACTCTCAAATGGTACCTGGCCTCAGCTGTTCTGTATGGCCTCCCTGTCTTGCGTCCTTCATTCCTTCAAAACTATCACCATGTGGGTGACAGGGGCAAGTTTTACTGCCACCTCAGGTTGGAGCCTCTGGCTTTGCCCTCAGGCCACCTTGTTGTTGGACTGTGCCCCAGGACGTTTTTCTCCAGTGACACTGATGGGTTTATCAGTTATAGCCGCTCTCAGCACTGTTGTTTTCCATGCTTCCATGGCTCCGTAAGCCCCGCTTTTCTAAGCCAAATTCCAATTTTCTCCATGTTCCTCTCACGGTGTCTAAGGTGGTCATGTATATCACATAACAGCCCCAGTATAAGGTACCAGCTTTCTGTCTTAGTTTCTTACCTGGTTGCTGTGATAAAAAGGATTCCTTCTGAGTTACATGGTGGGGAGGTCACACTGTCAGGAGTTTGGATCACTGCCTTGATTACCCACAGCAGGAAGCAGAGTAATGAATGAACACTGGTGCTTAGCTCCCTTCCTTCATTTTATACAGTACGAGCCCCTGCTCAGGGACTGCTGCTACCCACGCTTCAGATGCTCGTTCCCATGTCAAGAAATGTGATCTAGATAATCACGCACAGCTGTGCCACAACAGGCTTGTGTCCTAGGTGTTTGTTTGTTTTTTTAATTTTGTTTTGTTTTTTAAGATTTATTTTTGGGTGTGTGGGGGGGAGGGGAGGGATATATATATGTATATATATGTATATATATGTATATATATACACACATAGAGAGAGAGGGAGGGAGGGGGGAGAGAGAGAGAGAGAGAGAGAGAGAGAGAGAGAGAGAGAGAGAATGAATATGAGAATGAGAATGGAGAATGCTCACAGATGCCAGAAAAAGACATCAGATCCTTTGGGACTGGAGGTGCAGGTGGCTGTGAGTCATGTAATGTGGTTAGAGTTTCTATTGCTGTGGTAAATACTATAACCAAAAGGAACCTGGGAAGGAAAGGACTTATTTTAGAGTACAGTTCCACATCACAGTCCATGGGACAGGGACCTGGAAGCAGGACTTGATGGCGGGGGCCATGGGAGCGTGCGTGCTGCTCATTTATTACCTTGCTCCCTGAGGCTTGTGCAGCCTGTTTGGTCACAGCTCTCAGGACCAGTTGCTCAGGTGTAGCGCCATCCAGAGTGATCTGGACCCCTCCATATCAGTCATCAGTCAGGAAAAGATCCAGCACATCTGTCCATGGACCGGTCTGTTGGGGGCATTTTTTCCTTCTTTTTCTCAGGACAGGGTCACACTATATAGTCCTCACTGTATAGCTGACCTGAAATTAACTATGTAGATGTGGCTGGCCTCACACTTACAGAGAGCCACCTACTTCTGCCTCTCAGATGCTGGGACTAAGGGTGTGTGGCACTATGCCTGGCACTGGGGGCATGTTTTCTATTGAGTTTCTAGTTCTTCCAAAATGACTGACTGGTCATTTTGCATACTGCTCTTCACAAGAGCAGGAAGTGTTCCTCATTAGTGAGTCATCTCTGCAGTCCACCTAAGAAGAAATCGTAAGGGAGGCTAGGCTATTTTGGCTTACAGTTTAAGGATACAGACCATCATGGCAGGAAAGGCATTGCAGGAAGAGCTTGAGGTACCTAATCACATTGTGTCTCTTTATCAGGAACCGCTGATAAGTGCTAGTTCTCTAATCCCCCTGTTCTCTGAATATGTTGCGTTCTAACCTGTGTCTGATGAGCACGTAAAACATTACAGGAATCGGAGAGAAAATAGGTGTTATAAAAGCAGCATGTGATGGACACCAACTGTTGGAAAGCTGCTCCCTTCTGTACAGGTGGGGTGGGCGAGGAATCCGAATAGCGGATACCAGGAGAATTAGAGCTGTTTTCTTCTACATGTGTGAGACTGCAGTTTTGGGACAGCTGGTGTTGACTGTGTTTTGGTGCTTTAGATAATCAGAATTAATTGTAAATGCTGCAGGGACCAATGTGCAAGAAGTTAGCACAATGTATTGGAACAAGGATGGTCCTATCCTGTTGTTGCTTTACCGGATGGCTCCAATCTACTTTGAGAATTACTGTGTGAGAGATTCTTAGTGTGTATGAAACCTGAGAGTATGATGACGAGGATATGACTTAAACATGAAGAGCGTTGTATCTAACCAATTTCTTATGAACTAAGCTTAGATCTCTAGTACTATGATACTCATACTTCCTTGTGGAAATGTATATGGGCTCTTTCAGGAGTCAGTGGCCTTTGAGGATGTGGCTGTGAACTTCTCCCTGGAGGAGTGGGCTATGCTGAATCCAAACCAGAAGAACCTCTACAAAGATGTGATGCAGGAAACCTTGAGGAACCTGGCTTCTATAGGTAAGTACGTCGTCATCCCTTCAGTCAGTCAATCAAAGGAAACGTGCTTCTGCATGAGTTTACATATGGTAAAGAGATTTGAACGGATACTTGAGATGGGTCACTTTATACTGCAAATTTTGAATGTATTTACTATGTTGTCATAGTTTATAGTGATTCTACTTTGATTGTATTTTAGGAAGCAGTTTGGAGCACCATATCATTGAAAATATATACCGAAATTCCTGGAGAAAACTAAGGTAATACAGGCCTCACGAGACAGCCATAGTCCTTAGGGTTGTGTACTTGTACACTTTATAAAGTAGTAAAAGACAGAGGTAGCCAGTTTCAAGCTCAACTACTCTCAGGAAATTTTCTTCAACACTGGAAACTTCAGACATCCTGAAAGTGTTACAAGGATTCCAATCTGGAAATAACTGGAACACCATTATGCCCAAAGTGATTTTTGTCATACTTAATATGTACCAACTTTGCCCCATGCAGTATTCATAACAGGAAATCAGATTTCTTTTACAGCTTGGACTAAGCATCAAAAATCTCATTGTGGACTTTCCAGTAGTTGAGAATGTAATGTGATTGTGAGCACCCACCTTTATTTATTTAGTTTAGTTTAGTTCTGTGAGGGGGGATAGCATCAAATGGACTCTGTGGCCATCTTTCTTCTTTTTTTGAGACAGTACTTTTTTGTCTAGTCTTGGCTGTCCTGGAACTCACTCTGTAGACCAGGCTGGCCTCGAGCTCAGAGATCCACCTGCCTCTGCCTCCCAAGTGCTAAGATTAAGGATGTGTGCTACCATGCTCGGCTTCCAGTAGCCTTTGTAGCAAGTTTTCTTCAGAATTCAATATGAAGCTTGCTTCTGTTTCATGGACTTGATACCTCTTCCCAGATTACTCTTTTTTTTCCCTCCAGGAGTCACTTTTGGTTTGGTTTGGTTTATTTATGCACATAAGCACATCTCTTGCCTAAGTAGCATTGTTTCCATCCCAGGTATAAAGTCCTTAGGTTGTAAGAAGCGCTGCGTGCCTTTGCTTATGGTGGCCAGCAAAAATGGCCTTGCATAGCAGCCTTTGAGACAGAACTTGCTGATAGACATCCTGTTTACGAGCAGGCCTCCCCTGGTGCCAAGATGGCATCAAGAATTGAAATAGATATTTTAATGTTATGTAAGACATGTTTGCTAGACCCGTGCAGCTGCTGTAACGGCCACCTGTGAGTACCACTGTTTTTGTTAGAGTTGTCCTCGGAGTGGCTGAGCATTCAGGTAACTGTGCTAAAGAATTCCGACAGCGTTTCTACTGGTAAGTGGTTAAAGTGGTAGTGATGCACATTTGCTTTCTTACAGTGGTCAAGTGGTGGAGGGGCTCTATGACTGTAAAGATGACCATCAGTGTGCAGAAATCTTCGACTTCACTACACACAGTATTGTAAACCAGAACTCCTTACAAGGAGTGCACATATGTGAAAACAGTGGGTGTGCAACAGTAGTCATTGGCCATTTGTCTCTAAGTGTGCTCCTTAAGCCTGACACAGAGCGTGCGTCATACGAAGAGGACTACGGAAAGGAATTGTACAGTTCAGAGCAACTTGGGGCAGCCTCCAATTCTCTCACATCATTTGAGAACTATGAAAATACTTACACTCTACAGAGACTGTATAAAACTGAGCAATGTGATGAAGACTATCGATATGGTCAAAATGTTGAAAAGACTTTCAATGAAGACAAGCCCTTTGAGTGTAAGCAGTGTGGGAAATGTTTCAGTTCCTCCAGGTACTTTCGAAGGCATGAACGACGTCATCGTGCTAAGAAATGCTATATCTGTAAACAGTGTGGGAAAGCTTTTGCTTTTCCCACCTACCTACAAACACATGAAAGAATTCACACCGGGGAGAAGCCCTATGTGTGCTTGCAGTGCGGGAAAACCTTTGCTCATTCTCGTTCCCTTAAAACACATAAAAGAACTCACTCTGTTAGGGACCTCTTTGTGTGCAATTACTGTGGGAAAACCTTACGTCATTACAGTTCTCTTCAAATTCATACAAGAATTCACACAGGAGAGAAACCTTACGTGTGTAAACCATGTGGCAAAGCCTTCATTACTTATCGTTCCTTTCGAATACATGAAAGAATTCACACTGGAGAAACACCGTATGAATGTAAGCAGTGTGGAAACACTTTCATGCGTTGGATTCAATTACGAAAACATGAAATCATTCACAGTGGTGTGAAACCCTATGCTTGTAAGCTATGTGGAAAAAGCTTCACTTGTTCTGGGTCCCTGAGGACACATGAAAGAATTCACACTGGGGAGAGACCCTATGTGTGTGACCAGTGTGGTTATAGCTTTACTCGGTTGAATTCGCTTTTGAGACATAAAATAACCCACACTGGTGAGAAGCCCTATGTGTGTAATCATTGTGGGAAAACTTTTCCTCGCTCTGCTTCCCTTCAGAGACATGTCAAAATTCACACCGAGGAGAAACCTTATGTATGCAAGCAGTGTGGGGTTGCCTTTGCTAGCTCTACTGACCTTTTAGAACACGAGCAAACTCACATTGATGAAAAACCTTACATCTGTGAGCAATGTGGGAATGCCTTCGTGCTGTGGAGTCAATTTCAGAAGCATAAAGCACTTCACGCTGTCCCGGTTTCCTACGTGTGTAAGCAGTGTGGGAAGAGCTTCACTTCTTCGAGGTCACTGAAGACACACGAGAGAATCCACACTGGCGAGAAGCCCTATGAGTGTAAGCAGTGTGGGAAAACCTTCCTGTGGTCTTATTCCCTTCAGAGACATGAAAAAACTCACACTGATGGGAAGCTCCATGTGTGCAAACAGTGTGGGGAAACTTTCCCTTATGACAGTCATCTGCAGGTGCATGAAAAACTGCACTTTGACGATGAGCCTTTCAATTGTAAGTACTGTGGGAAACCCTTCTTCACGTTGAACCATTTACATAGACATGAATTACTTCACACTACCCTGGATTCCAGTGTTTTTTAGTAATGTGAGATTTTTTTTTTTTTTTTTTTTTTTTTTTTTTTTTTTGTGCTCGGTGGCTTTCATAGAAAAAGCAAAATGATACTGGAAAAAGACTGGATTTGTGTTAGCAATGTAGAAAAACCTTTTGGTTTGTTTCATTGAAACACATGAGATGTCACGTTGAGAAGAAATCTTTTTTAAAAAAAATAATGAAATATACAAATAGTTTTTGAGCTTATAGCTCCTTGAAGTACATCAAAGAGAAATGGGCCTGTGGCTACACGCAGTATGGTAAAGCCTTGTGCAGTCCCAGATCTTGGAGGAGACAGAAGAAAACTCACGCTGTATAGAGACTTTATGTATGTGTATGCGGTGTTGTAGAAAAGCTCTTCTCTGCTTCCCTATTCCCTCTGAATACTTGGAAGGAGTCACTGTGGAGAGAAACCCTTCATGTATAGGCAATCTTGGATAGTCTTGGGTTATCACATCCTCTTATAGACATGAAAGAACCTACTGTAGGGAAACCTTAAAAACAGGATTTGTGAACTCTCATCAGCTTCATAGAACTCACAAGAATGTACATGGGGAGAATTCCTATCAGGACAAACCTATATGAACACCATTTGGTTCAGTGAACACACAAGGAAAGAACTTGATACGGAGCGCTAATCTTCTCAGAAGAGATGTTCACGGTTTCATTTGGCACAGATGGAAACGCATACCAGATGAAAACCTTTGCTGTTGAAAAACATTGAAAAATCTAGAGCAGTAGCGAATAAAGGAAAAGTCCTTTGAATTTTTTTATGTTTAATCTGATAAATGTCAGTATTATGAAGGACTGGACACATTATTATTATTTTTTGTAGCATGATCCAGGAAATGCATACTCTGAAGAGAATGTTATCAGTATAGTATTTGTATTTATTGAAAAATTTCAGGGGCTTATAGGGATGAGTTAGCCTTTAAGAGCATTTGCTTCACAGCACCATGTCACGGAGCTCACAACTGCACGTGACTCAGTTACAGGAGATCAATTCCTCCCTCACACACTTGTACACATAAAAATAAAACTTAAATATTTTTCTAGTTTTTTTTTCCCCCTAGAAAAGCTTTGTTGTGTATCCCAGGTTGACAGGAAACTGTTAATCTTCCAGCTTGTAGCTTTTGAATGTTTAAAATGAAATGCGTGCTTCCACACTCACTGTCATTAGCTCATGTTTAAGAGTCCATCTCTTGCCTTGTCTTTAAATTTACTCTACAGAAGCAAGCAGTAAGCAGAGCATTGAGTAATGTGGAATGGCAGCTTAAACGCATGAACTGCAAACCAGTAAGACCTACATATGAAAAAAGCTGACAGGAATAGAAAGTACATTTTACATTTGTGAGATTCCTTAAAGTAATCACGTGTTAATTTAATGAGTGAGGTCTTTTTGTATCAAATAAGGTAGATGCTTCTCATTGTAAATTATGTTGGATTCATTGGTGAATTGATATTTGAAGTTTGCCATTCCACATAAACATTTTTAAAAAGCATTTAGTATTTGTGTGCGAGCATGTAAGCATATGTCGACATATGCCCATGGAGGCTAGAATGCTTTGGAGATGCATTGCAGACATTGTGACATGTTTGATGTGTCATGGGATGGAAATCCTAGTCTTCATGATTGAACAGTAAGTATTCTTAACTGCTCATCCGTCCCTCAAGCCCCTGCATAAATGTCTTGTTTTTCAATCATGTTTAATGGTAGTTAAAGAAAATGGCTTTGTGAATATTGGAATAGTCTTGTTGGTTTTATTTGGCTGATTATAAGCATTTTGTGTATACGCTCATTTTTCATGAAAAAAAAATGTGTGCGTGGATGAGTGTGCATTGGGGGGCATTGTTTGTGTGTTGCTGGTATGGTTGGTGGTGCTCACAAAGTGAACAAAGTAATATATTGGGTATCTTGCTCTATCACTCTGTCCCCTCACAACAGGGTCTCACTGAGCCTGGAGCTGGGCAGGCAGCCGGCAGAAGCATTTCTTTACTCTTGTTGAGTATAGAGACACTGTAGAAGTTGGATCTGGTTCTTCCTTTCAGCCTCATGTTCCCAGAAATAAGACTCAAAATATATTTTCAAATACCTTAGCCATATTGCTAAGCTCTTTTCTGACTAGATCGTAAGTAAAGACAACCCTTTTCTTTTAATCTAACATTCTGCTATGTGGCTGGTTACCTGTGCTGAGGTACCTTGCGCCTGTCTAGTCACATTTTCCTGGGCAAATCTGCTTCTGGCTCTATCCCAGAATCTTTTCTGCCTCCTGATGTCCCACCTTCCATTTCCTGCCTAAACTATAGGCCATGGGCTTTTTAATTGACCGGTACAATACTGAAGATATTTTCTCTAGAGATGTACTCAGTCATTCCCAGGGAATGAAACTTGATTCCTCATGATTGCACAGCAAGTGGGCTCCCCACTCAGCCACCTCCTCAGAACTAAGCCAGTTTTAAACTGATTTTGTCTCTTTTGTCTATGTTGCTCTCTGATGTGTTCTCACAATCCTGAGTATGTGTTCTTTTTGCTTTGAAGTATTTTCAAAATAGTTTTAGAATAGCAAATGTTAGGGTTGATTTTGTTTTTCCTATTCAGAAGGTAGGTATAAGTATATTGTAATCATAGGTCAGACCATTCTCCAAGTTGGCTTATTTCTTACTTTTGAGAGTGTCATATACATATACAATAAAAGATAACCATGTGTATCCACTGCTTTCTCCTTCCAGCCCTCCCTATTTCTCCCCCACCCCCACTTAACTGTCTTTAACAATAACCTACTAGTCTAGTTAGTGTAACTCATACATGCACGAGTATGGAGCATCCACTAGAGGATGGGTGACCTGCCAGTATTTACATCTCCACAAGTGATTCTCCGTCCCCATGTTCACTGTCAGTAGCTTCTCAGTAAGGGACATGCTGGGATTTGGCTTACAGTGTAATCTTACAATGTAGGGCTTGTGCATGCAGTCACCTTTGCTGAGTTCAGGGTTACTGTACTCACGTCAGACACAAGCAGCAGAAACCCCCAGCATTTCACGGCACTCCTCCTTCCCTCTGGCTCTTCTATTCTTGTTGCTTTTTCTTTGATTTTTCGCTGAGCTTTGCTGATGGCGGAGATTAATATAGCTGTCTCATTTAGAGGTGAACATTCAGTCTCTTTCGTAGCCCTTTGACCAGTTGTGCACCACTCCATTGACAGCTGTCCACTGTAAAAAGAAGCTTTTCTGACCAAAGTTGAGAGCAGTCACGTTCTCTTGGTGCCAAGAGCTGAATGGATGGCAGGAACTTAGTTTATAGGGTGTTTTGTTTTGTTTTGTTTTTTCAGATGGTGTCATGCTTCATGGCCTTGGCTAGCCTAAGTAGGCCAGATTATTGTCAACTTGTGCTTAATTTTTATTTAAGTCATGAACTATTAGTGTATGTGTGTGTGTTTTATGTAATTTTACTGTGTAAAATTTGCTTTTCATGTGTATTTCATTTTCATTGTAACTTCTCTAGTTATTACACTAAGAGATATATTGGTAGTACTGCCTTACTAAAACCATGTGTTCAATAAATTTACTCTGTATACATGGTAAGTGAGTGGCTCATCTATAAAAGGATTCTCCATATTGCTTCAGGCAAAACTAACGTTTTAATTTGGAAGTCTTACAGGGATTGGTTCTGTAGTTCAGTGTTCCCTGTGTTGGATGCGCTGAGTGGTGACTATAGTTCTGCTCTTCTAATCACAACGGTTGTTATCCAGAAGACTGAGTGCTGGATTAAAGGGAGATGGAAGTCGTGAGATGTGCTAGTTAGTCCACCAGTGAGAAGAAGGTACTTTCCTATTTCATGAATCAGAATGTTTTACAGTTTTAACTTAAGGTGTCCTTTTAGAATGCTTTTCTGTTGTAGTCATTAAGGAACATTGCTCACCGGTAGAGGCTTGGGACAAGGGAGAAGATGTACCTTGCTTTGTGAGGTAAACAATAGTGTTCTGGATCGTTTTTGCATTTCTTAGTTCCTATATAAACACTAATATTTACTATAATATGATGGATGCACTCGTCCACATATATAGGTGTGCCTAGAGTTTCCCTAACATTACATTATGCTAAGTAAAGTGAGAATACAAGAAAAGCACTTTACACTCAACGTAGTGGTCATCACACCTTAGATGTCTACAACAACAATTTTGCCCACACTTATGTTTTCCTTAAGTTGGAAAAAGGGGCTTTTTCTTTGTATAGAACGTTTTTATTTAAACCTTTTTTTAAAAATTGTTAGCTTGTATGCTGGCAAAGCTGTAGGTTTTCAGATGACATTGTGACCCAGGTTTCCATGTACTTTAACCATAATCACTGTTTCTTGTTCTTTTTCTTCTCCCTAGTGGTTCTGTTCTCCCAAACAGACTCACTTAGAGGTTCATTTCTCTAGTTAAAGTCTAGACTCTGCTCTGTATAGAAGGAACACCATTTGGAGATGAGTCGTCACTTACATATTGTTCTCCAGTTTCCTGCTAATAACAAACAGTTCTTGGTGACCTAGTCTATAAAAATTGAAAAAAAATTAGTTTATCTATTGATGGGCACTTAGGCTGAGATGGGCACTTTGGCTGATTCTATAACCGAGTGCAGTGAATTGTGTAGGAACCCAAGTACAAGTGTTTCTAGTATACTCTGACTTAGTATATTGTATACCAAACAATAGTACAGCAGGATCATAAGATAGTATATTTTGATTTTTGATGAAATTCTATTTTCTAGAGTGACCATGCTAGTGCTCATTTCCAAGAGCAGCTGTAATAGGCTCACCAATTTGTGTTGTAGTTTGGTTCCTTGATAGCTATTCACACTGGGGTAATTGTATTAAGAATTTTCATGTATTTATTAGTTATTTGTACATTGCTTGAGAATAGATTGTTTCTCTTTGTGTTGGTTCAGTTACTTGTTCACTTGTAATTTTTGTTGCCTTGTACTGATTTTTTCATCACATGTTTCATGTACCTTAAGTTTTTAAGCTTGGGGTGTGTGTGTGTGTGTGTGTGTGTGTGTGTGTGTGTGTGTGTGAGCTTTTTGTCTGTATGTTAATCCTTCGTCAGATGAATGAGAGTCCAAAGATATTTTCCCCCACTCTATGGCTTTCTCCAACAATTGCTCCTTTTTCTTTATAAGAGCTCTTTAACTTCTTACGATGATTAACTCCCATTTATACTTTGGGAAGTTTATTTTGTTTGTTTTGTTTTTAACATGGGTTCTTGCTTTGTAGGCCTGACTGGCCTGGAATTTGCTGAATGCATGAGGCTAGCATCTGATTTACAGCATTCTTCCTCTTTTTCTGGGTGTCAACATTGTCGCCATGAGCCTCTAATGTCCATTTCCTGTTTGTCGTGCCTCCTGTAAACTGTTAGATTGAGAATGCATGGTCCTCTTGGTCTTTTGCTCCGCTCTTGCTCGTGCTCTTCCCTTCCTGCTTCCATTCTCTCCCTGTTCCATTTTCCCCCTCTTTCCATGTGCTCATGGCCAGCCTCTACTTTTCTATTCCTCTTCTCTACTCCTCTCTCTCTCTGCCTTTCTCTACCCCAACTACCCTCTTAACTCCTCTCCCCATGCCCTGAATAAGCTCTATTCTATACTAAAAGAAAGTTTTAAAAAAAGAATGCCACTGTCCACACCTATAGCTTCATGTATTCTGTAGATTTTCCTCTGAGTTTCAAGTTTTGTAGGCCTTACGTTAAGGTCTTTGGTATAGTGTGTGTTGCTTTTATACAGAATGATAGAGGAATTTAGGGATCTTCTTGTATGTACAGTGTTGATTTCCTCTTGAGGCCATTTATTATCCTGTGCATGATTTGGATACCTTTGCTGAAATTAGAAGGTGTGACGACATGGTTATTCTGGTACTATACCTGTCCATTGCTCAGTGTGTCTGTTTTTAAGTTATACTATTTCACTCTGGTTTAGAGCATAATTTAAATCGGTGTCGTATTAGCTAGTATTGCTCTTTTGCTCAGCATTGCTTTAACTATATGGAATATTTTGGTTTTCATTCAGTTACAGGATTGTGTTTTCTATTTCTGGAAATAATGACATTGGAATTTTGAGGGAGCATGTGTGTTGGGTCTGAACACTTTACACCTTTTCATATTATGGTGGTGATGTGGGAGCATAGGAATGTTTTCCATTTTCTAGAGCCTTCAATTTCTCAGTGTTTTAAATTGTCATTATGTAATCAGCTTGACTTTTGTAGGTGAATTTGACTTTTTGTCTTGTTACTTGTTTCTTAGACTTTTGGAAGATGATTTTTTTTTTAAATTATTTTATCACCATTTTCATTGTCATATAAATGGATACTGGTTTTTCTATACTGACTTTATTGTACTACTTTGAAGTAATAATTGGACGTAAGAGTCTTAGTGTGGCACTTTGGGTCTTTTAAGAATATGAACAGAGGAGCAGTCAAGAGCACTGGCTCCTCTCCTAGAGGACTGAGGCTTGATTCCCAGCACCTATATGGCATTTCACAACTGTAACTCCAGTTCCAAGGAATCTAACACCCTCTTCTGATCTCTGGGCACCAGACATGCACATGGTGCATGGACAGACATGCAGGCAAAACACTTATACACATGTAGTAATAAGTTTAATAAGATTGTCATATTGTTCATAAATAGAGATTTGGCTTCATTTGACTTCTGTTTTCTTTCCTCAGTGCTCAGGGTTGAACCAAGGAGCTTATGTTTGGTAGGCAAGTGGTGTACCACTGAACTGAAGCCATAGAGTTCTATCTCCATTCTCTTCCTACATTTTCCAGCTAAGAATGCAAGAGATGTCTATGGCAATGTAGAGAAGGTAGACACCTGGTGTAACTTCTGATAGTTGAAGAGATGCTTTTAGTTTTCCTGTTCAGTATAATCTTGGCTCTAGTTTTGTCATGTGTAACATCTCTTACAGTGAGGTGTCTTCCTAATTTCAGGATATTTTCATCAGGGAACATAGAGCATTGATGTTTTCTCTGTGTATTGAGGCTCTCAATCCTTGAATATCTATATTCTCTACATTTGCTAATTGATATTTGTGGAAACATGCTTAGATGCAAAGAATTCACCCCATTATAGTTGGTGATGTTTTTATTATGTTGACTTGGTTTGAGAATATAATCTTGAAATTTTTTTTCTATTTTCATTCAGGAAATTGTGTTACAGTTTTCTTTGTTGTTGAGCCCTTCATGGTTTTGGCATCATGGTAATCCTACTACCTTTTAAGAATAACTTACTTAGTGTTTCTTCCCTTTATATTTAGTGAAATCGTTTGGGAAGCTTGGTAGAATTCATTGGAGAATTTGTCAAGTCCTGTGCTTTCCTTGTGGAGACAATTCATTTCTAGCTTAAGGATGTTGTTGCCCTTTTACATTGTTCACATTCCCTTGACTTGTTTTTCCATCTGTTTATTTTGTTTTATCATTGATTGAGAATTTTATACATGTACATAATGCATTTTGATCGAGCCCACACACTCCCATTCCTTTCCCTCTAATTCTTCCATCCTTCCCACCACTCAAGTTCTCAATTTCATCTGTTCTTTTATTTTTAACCTACAGTCAGTCTCCTTAGTGCTTCCAGTATATACATGGGCGCAGTGCTATCTTCTGTGGCATGAGTAGCCTCTCCCTGAACAAACCCACCTCTCTTTTACTCAGCAGTCATCAATTGCCAATAACTACTCAGGAGTGGGCCTTTCTGCACACCTCTCACTTCCGTGCTGGGACAGTTGTCTGGCTTGAACTTGTGTATGCCGTCACAGCTGTTGTCAGTTAGTATGTGCAACTGTCCTGTTGTATCGAGAACACACTGTTTGACTGTAATAATCCACTTTCTGGCTCTCGCAGTCCTTTGGCTTCCTAATCCATAATAATCCCTGGTCCTTTGAGAGAAGAAATGTATTGTAGGTAGATGCTCCATTTAGAGCTGAGCCCTTCAAAATCTCTTACTCTCTGCATGTTGACCCATTGTGAGGCTCTTAATTGCCATCGACGTCAAAGACAACAAAGCCCATCTTCTGTGACGAAGATAAATTTTCAATGGGTAAAGATACATACCCTTTAACAGAATAATAGTAGATTAGTAGAAAGTTCTCCACATTAATGCTGCCAGACTTGCGTTTTATCTTGTGGATTGTGTGAAATGGGCCTGAAATCCAGTCAAAAAGTGGTTGGTTATTCTAACATCCATGCCATGCTCATGGCCATGTCTTGTCAGACTGATCTGTAATTGTAGCTCAGAGGCTTCTCAGTCGGGTGAACTTGATGTTAGGTCTTCTCCCCTGGTAGCATGCACAGCATCATCTAGCACTATGACAGCTAGCCAGAAGGATGAAGCTTCTAGGGCAGTATAAGCTATGATTTCCTAATTGCTCTATGACTTGATGTGTGGTGTTTTCAGTAATAAGGTCTTACTGTCAAGTTCTGTGTGGTAACCAAGAACAATCGCAATAGCCTATGATATGTGGAGGGGGAGGCTTGTGAAACCTCCAACTTTGGCCTAATTTTGATATTTCATATATGTCTTGAAATTCTTCACGATTTTCCAGTTTATTGTATGTTTTCAAAGAATCCTCAGATCATTCTCTGGATTTCATTTTCTATGTATTATAATCTCTCTCTTTTCTGCTCTAACTTTATTCATATGAATAAGTATATAAAAGAAATCATAAGATAATGAAGTACTTAAATTTTTTAACTATTATGACGGCCTGAAAGTTGTGTGAGGAGCAGCTACAGGGTTGAAGTTTTTTGAGTGGTCACCCCTTCTCAGTGTACTTTTTGGTGATGCAACTGACTTTGAGTCACCCTTATTCCTGTAAGTAATCCCTTATTGATACTCCTGTAAGTAAATCTCAATAAAATCATTGTTCTCCAACTTGATCTTTGGTGGTATCATTACTTTGGTGTGATGCTGGTTCTTACCTGTGGTAAGTAGACATTTATTTGTGTCTGCCCTCGAACTGCCATACTGTATTCTCTAATAACAGAATCTTCCAAGGAGAGGAAAGTATGAGTCTAAGCAGGAGCCTCTTGTCATTCTGCCTTTTCACGCTGTTGCATGACAGCGGAGAACTACCCTGACAAAAGCTAGGTGTGGACCTGTATGGTGGCTCAATGTTTAAAGGCATTTTTTGGGGAGGCCAGAAGACCTGAGTTTCCTGGGAGCCACATTGTGGAAGGAAAAACCTTTTGCAGGTTATCCTTCCAGCCAACTTCATTCACACAAAGAAATAACTTTAATGGTTTTCAAGAGGCAGTCCAGCCTAGGAGTATCTTCATTCTAGAGGTTGCCTTTTTCATGTTCATTGCTGCCCAGGCCCCAGCATACTTTCTGACTTGCTGTTTCCATCCTGTCAAGCCTTGTCCATATCAGTTTTAATGTTTAGTGGGCACAAATGGCCAAGCTTTAAGGTATTCCCATTGTAAGTGTGTGGGAAAAGTAAATAGCACTGGCATGTGCAGCAGAGGTGCAACTGAAGAAGCCTAGCATTCTGCCTGCCAGCCTTGTACTTTTTTTCCCTTTTTAGCACTCTTAGTATTAAAGCAAATGAAGAAGGAGGAGATGGGATGTGAGCTCATCCCTAGGATGTGAGGTCAGGTCTTAGTCTCACTTAGCCAAAAATCCTTGTTTGCTGGAGTCTCAGGTTCAGATTTAGAGGGGTGAACAGTCACTGACTACAGGCTTGGATTTCTAAGCTCACAATAATACTCAGGCTAAATCATTCATAGTCCCTTCCCAGGGTGGTACCATGTTTAAAAACTAAGATAAATAAAAGTCCCTGCCATCAAACCTCATGACCACCTAAGTTTGATCTCTGAACTACATGGTACACTGAACAGACTACCTAAAGTCCTTTGACCTCCATATTTAGCCATGGCGCGTGTGCGTGCGTGTGCACATGCAGATGCACTGCAGGTACATACGGATAACCATTTATGCATGTAGAGGGGAAAAGTCAACCTGGGTTAGAAGTTGTCAGCCTAATTTTTTGAGATAGTTTCTTTCATGGGGACAGTGAGTGTATTGGTCACTTGCCTAATGAGTCCAGTGGACCCACCTGTCTCCACTGTTCCTCTTCTAAGATTACAAGTATTCCACTGTGTTCACATGGTACTTAGGCTGAGCTGAGGTCTTTGGGGCTTACAGGGCAAAGCAATTTACTAGCCAATCTGTTCCTTAGCCCATCAGTTAGATTTTTGAATATTGATTTTTCTTTATTTTTTATTTTATGTGTTTGAATGTTTTGCCTACATGTATGTGTGTACACCATGTATATTCCTGCTGCCCTCGGAGACTAGAAGAAGGGTTAGATTTCTTGGTACTGCAATCAAAGATGGTTGTTAGTCACCATGTCAGTTCTGGGAATTACACTCCTTATTGGAAGAGCCGTCTCTTCAAGATCAGCCAGATTATATAAGAATCAAATGAGTCCTCATCAGTATTCTTAAAACAACTGATGAAAGCCTAGTATTGGTTTGTTTTTTTTTTTTTTCCATTGACCCAGAAGCAGAGGAAAACTGGAAGTTGATTAACATTGCTTTTGTATCCCAATTAGCTCCAGACAGTAGGAAGAAGCTACGGAGACTTAAGGATTGAGAAAGAGAACCTGTCCAAACTACTAGAAATAACAATAAAGTTTATAACAATAGAATCAGGAAGACAGACAGGCAAGAAAGACCTTTAAAATAATGATGGTGACCTTCCATGAAGACCAAAGATATTGGCCACAGGGCCCTAAGCCCCCAGGCCCAAACCACTCACCAGGAACAAGAAAACTCCCTCTCATCACTCCAGAAGAATCAACGTGCATATTGTAAGGAAATGGGCCATTATAAAAATGAATGCCTCCTCTACAACAAAGCAAAACATAAAGTCCTCAACTTTGGGGACAACTGAGAACTGAGGATGTCAGGTTTTAGAATCCTTCCCAGGGTAACTCTCAAAGTAGAGGGAAAGCTGATTGACTTTTAGTCGATACAGGGCTCAGTTCTGCAACACCCAGTGCAACAGGCAGACCTCAGTGCATTGGCTATCAGGACCACGCCTTGTCCCTGGACTACAGCTTCACAAGTAGACCCCAGGAAATATACTATGATGCATTCCTTTATTTTTATTCCTGAATGTCCATACCAACTCCTTAGCAGTCACTTATTGCATAAGTTGAGAGCCCAAATCATCTTTCCAGACAAAGGAGTAAGTATCTGATAACTTACCACAGGAAGGGGACCCATGGCTCAGGGTTCAAGCTTATTTGTAACCCTGCCCCCGGGAAAGGAAAACCTCCTCAATCAACCCAGACATTGATCAAGCGCCCAGCTCATCCAGGTTGCAAGACAAAGAGCTTCAGCAGAAATAGCCCCCATATATGAGCTGAAACCAACCCAGGGCTAGCAAAACACCAGGTCCCAATAATTGTTCATTTAAAGCCATTGGCAGATTCAACAGAGGCCAAGACAGGCATCAACATTCACATCAACCAGCTATGGGATTTGGGAATCCTGGTTCTTGTCCTCATGGAATGCTCCCTTGTTGCCTGTGCAGAAGTCAGGAACTAATGATTTTAGACTAGTCCAGGACCGAAGAAAGACAGACGATATCCCGTATGTCCAACCCATATGCCATCCTCAGGATATTATCATCAGAAAACAAAGGTGTATCCAGCCCTGAATTTGAAAGATGCACTCTTTAGCATTCCTCTGGTTCCCCAGAGCCATTCCCTTTGCCTTTGAATAGATGGACCTAGAAAGAGTGTTAGGCACCCTGTAGACTTTGGATATGGTGTGTCAGGAAAGAAGACCCAACTTAGCAACTGCAAGTCGGTATACTTGGCACTCAACCTTCAAGGAGTATCTCAAAAGCCTGTATCTCAAAAACAGGTCACTATGGGTTTACTGACTCCAACTGCAAGGAGGCAAATAAAGGAATTTCTGGGGGAGGCAAGATACTGCAGACAATGGATTCTGGGATTTGCTGAGATTGCTAAATCCTTATGTGAAACAGTTAAAGGACTGCAAGGTAAGCCCCATGGACTGAGTCAGAAGATAAGACTTGCAACTCAGCTCTATCCTGAGCACTGGGATATTCCCTGCCTAGTATCTCCAAGCCCTTTCACCTGTTTGTAGATGAAAGAAAGGGGATTGCCAAGGGGGTACTAACTCAAAGATTTGGGCTCTGGCATCATCCTGTGACCCATATATGTATCTAAGAAATTAGATTATGTATCTGCCAGATGGCCTGCCTACTTGAGAATTACTGTAGCCACTGCTCTCCTAAGGACTCTGATACCTTAGGACAACATGTGATCATTACAACCCCTCCTCCATACAGTAGAGAGCCTATTAAAAAGCTCTCCCAACTGATAGGTAACTAATGCCAGACTGACATGCTATCAAGCCATGTGATTGAACCAAACAAAAATTACCTTTGCCCACTCTTCACCCATCAACCCAGGTACTCTGATGCCAGAGACAATCCAGAGTCCTCTACACGATTGTCTAGAAATTGTTGAAGTTAGACCCTGGTTTTTTCTTCCAGCCTCATGCTCTCAGAAATAAAGCTCAGACTAAAAATATACAGCTAGGCTCTAGTCTGACTAGATCATAACTAAAGATAACCCATTTATTTTAACATACATCCTGCCACATGACTAGTTATCTGTGCTAAGGTACCATGTGTCCTCACATCTTCTCAGATGACTGTTCCTGTGCCTGGCTCTATCCCGGAATCCTTTCTGCCTCTCCGATATCCAACCTCTATTTCTTACCTAAACCATGGGCCGTAGGCTTTTTAAAATGACAGGTGATGCATCCATACAATACACAAGATGTTCTCTCTACAAGAAATCATCACCTAACTTCAGGGGCTGAGACCAGACTTGACTCATATCCCATGGGAAGTCCCTGAAATGGAATGTTCACCAATGGAAGCAGTTTAATAGAAAATGGAAAATGGCTTCCTAGAGTGGCTGTAATGACCTTGAAAGAAGTTCAGTGGTACAGACTCTCCCCTTTGTTATGTCTGCTCAAAGGCTGATTTGACAGCTCTGGCACAAGTTCTCAAACTGGGAAAAAGGAAGACTGTTAACATTTACACTGATAGCCTTTGCAATCATACATGTGCATGGGGCTATCCATAAAAAGGGGGTGAGGAGGGACTTTTAACTGCAGAAGGAAAAGCAAAAAGAGACAGGAGATTGTAGGCCTGTTATTAGCCCTCTTAGATCCCAAAAATGTTTATATAGTTCCTTTTACTAGACACCAGAAGGGAAATTTCTGAGAGGCAGAAGTAACAGAAGAACTGATTAAGCTACCTAAGAGGCAGCTAGACATCTGCCAGCCCTTGAACTAATAACCCTCCCGGCATCAGAACTGCCTGACTCTCCCATACATCCTATAAAGGACAGTAATTTCTTCTAAAAACTTCCTACCACCTCAATCAAAAAAAGGATGGGGATACACAACTGATGGCCATATAATCCTTCCCCAAGGCCTTGGAAAAACTTAAGCCAAATGACTTCATTAAAGCACTGATCTGGGTAAGACCAAGCTAACCACTCTTTTAAACATAAATTAGTTTATTCCCTTTCTGGTCTCAATCCTCCAAAATATTGTCTCCAGATGTCTTGCCTGTCAGTCTACAACTCCTGGATCCCAGTCTATTGGAACCAGGGAAAGAGAGAAAGAGATGCTGCTCCTGGAAGCTTCTGGGAAGTTGACTTTACCGAGGTAAGATTGGAACAATATAGGTATAAATACTTGTGTTTGTGCACACTGTCATGGGATGGACCAAGGTTTTTCCTACTTAAAGGAAAACAGTGCTCCTTGATCCCGGCCCACAGCTGTCTGCTCCCAAACCCTGTGGAAGAGAGAGCTCACCGCCCAGACAGGTGGGCACTCCTGAGACTGCAGGGCAGGAGAGACCGCCAGTACTGCCCACCCTTGCCCACATCCCTGGCCCAAGAGGAAACTGTATAGAGCCTCTGGGAACAGGAAGATAAGGGCACTCAAGCTGCAGGTCCCCTGCAGTCCAGACACCACCCTGATCTGAAGGGACCTGGTCAAACAGCTCCCTGCACCCAAATCCCATGGGAGGGAGAGCTAAACCTTCAGAGGGGCAGAGATGCCTTGGAAGCCAGAAGAGACTACACTATGACCACATTTCTGACTCTAGAGGAAAATGCCTAGCACCATCTGGGACCCCTGTGAATAGAGACCCAAGAAAAGGCAGGGCAGGCCCTTCTGGTTGCTGCCCTCACGGAAAGCAGAAACGCAACCCCCAAGGAGCGACTTCAGGCCTGAGACCAAAGGTAAGACCAACTTTTCTGCTCCAAGTGACCTGCATGGTGGACTCAGGACACAGGCCCACAGGAACAGCTGAAGACCAGTAGACAGGAAAGACTACACGCCTGAAAGCAGAACACTTTGTTCCCATAACTGGCTGAAAGAAAACAGGAAAACAGGTCTACAGCACTCCTGACACACAGGCCTACAGGAAGGTCAAGCCACTGCCAGACATAGCAGAACAAGGTAACACCAGAGACAACCGATGGCAAGAGGCAAGTGCAGGAAACCAAGCAACAGAAAGAAAGATTACATGGCATCATCTGAGCCCAATTCTCCCACTAAAGCAAACAGTGAATATCCAAACACACCAGAAAAGCAATATCTAGATTTTTAAATCACATTTGATCATGATGATGGAGGACTTCAAGAAAGACATGAAGAACTCCCTTAGAGAAATGCAGGAAAACATAAATAAACAAGTAGAAGCCTATAGAGAGGAATCACAAAAATCCCTGAAAGAATTACAGGAAAACACAAACAGGTGAAGGAATTCAAAAAGGAAATAGAAGCAATAAAGAAAGCACAAAGGGAGACAACCCTGGATATAGAAAACCAAAGGAATAGACAAGGACCCGTAGATACAAGCATCACCAATAGAATACAAGAGACAGAAGAGAGAATCTCAGGAGCAGGAGATTCCATAGAAATTATGGACACAACGGTTAAAGATAATGTAAAACGGAAAAAGCTACTGGCCCAAAACATACAGGAATTCCAGGACACAATGAGAAGATCAAACCTAAGGATAATGGGTATAGAAGAGAGTGAAGACTCCCAGCTCAAAGACCAGTAAATATCTTCAACAAAGTCATAGAAGAAAACTTCCCTAACCTAAAGAAAGAGATGCCCATAAACATACAAGAAGCCTACAGAACTCCAAATAGATTGAACCAGAAAAGAAACTCCTCCCGTCACATAATAGTCAAAACACCAAATGCACAAAACAAAGAAAGAATATTAAAAGCAGTAAGGGAAATAGGTCAAGTAACATATAAAGGCAGACCTATCAGAATTAAACCAGACTTCTGACCAGAGACTATGAAAGCCAGAAGAATCTGGACAGATGTCATACAGACCCTAAGAGAACACAAATGCCAGACCAGGTTACTGTATCCAGCAAAACTCTCAATTAACATAGATGGAGAAACCAAGATATTCCATGACAAAACCAAATTTACACAATATCTTTCTACAAATCCACCTACAAGGATAATAAATGGTAAAGCCCAACATAAGGAGGCAAGCTACACCCTAGAAAAAGCAAAAAAACTAATCGTCTTGCAACAAAATAAAGAGAAGACAAGAACACAAATATAATCTCACATCCAAATATGAATATAACAGGAAGCAATAATCACTATCCCTTAATATCTCTCAACATCAATGGACTCAATTCCCCTATAAAAAGACACAGATTAACAAACTGGATATGTAATGAGGAGCCAGCATTCTGCTGCCTCCAGGAAACACACCTCAGAGACAAAGACAGTACCTCAGAGTGAAAGATTGGAAACCAATTTTCAAAGCAAATGGTCTGAAGAAGCAAGCTGGAGTAGCCATTCTAATATCGAATAAAATCAATTTTCAACCAAAAGTCATCAAAAAAGGTAAGGAAGGACACTTCATATTCATCAAAGGAAAATTCTACCAAGGTGAACTCTAAATCTTAAATATCTATACTCCAAATACAAGGCACCTACATACATAAAAGAAACCTTACTAAAGCTGAAAGAACACATTGCACCTCACACAATAATAGTAGGAGATTTCAACACCCAACTCTCACCAATATACAGATCGTGGAAACAGAAATTAAACAGACATAGACAGCCTAAGAGAAGTCATGAACCAAATGGACATAACAGAAATTTATTCTATCCTGAAACAAAATGATATACCTTCTTCTCACCACCTCATGGCACTTTCTCCAAAATTGACCATATAATTCGTCATAAAACAGGCCTCAACAGATACAGAAAGATAGAAATAATCCCGTGCATCCTATCAGACCACCACGGGCTAAAGCTGGTCTTCAATAACAATAAGGGAAGAACGCCCACATATACATGGAAGTTGAACAATGCTCTACTCAATGATAACCTGGTCAAGGAAGAAATAAAGAAATTAAAGACTTCTTAGAATTAAATCAAAATGAAGGTACAACATACCCAAACTTATGGGACACAATAAAAGCTGTGGTAAGAAGAAAACTCATAGCTCTGAGTGCCTGCAGAAAGAAATAGGAGAGAGCATATATCAGCAGCTTGACAGCACACCTAAAAGCTCTAGAACAAAAAGAAGCAAATACACCCAGGAGGACTAGAAGCCAGGAAATAATCAAACTCAGAGCTGAAATCAACCAAGTAGAAAGAAAAAGGACTATACAAAGAATCAACAGAACCAGAAGCTGGTTCTTTGAGAAAATCAACAAGATAGATAAACCCTTAGCCAGACTAACGAGAGGACACGGAGAGTGTGTCCAAATTAACAAAATTAGAAATGAAAAGGGAGACATGACTACAGAATCAGTGTAAATTCAAAAAAATCATCAGATCCTACTACAAAAACCTATATTCAACAAAACTTGAAAATCTGGAGGAAATGGAAAATTTCCTAGATAGATATCAGGTACCAAATTTAAATCAGGAACAGATAACCCATTTAAACAACCCCATAACTCCTAAAGAAATAGAAGCAGTCATTAAACGTCTCCCATCCAAAAAGAGCCCAGGTCCAGATGGGTTCAGTGCAGAATTTTATCAGACCTTCATAGAAGAAAGACCTCATACCAATATTACCCAAACTATTCCACAAAATTGAAACAGATGGAGCGCTACTCAATTCCTTCTGTGAAGTCACAATTACTCTTATACCTAAACCACACAAAGACCCAAGAAAGGGAACTTCAGACCAATTTCCCTTATGGATATCGACACAAACATACTCAATAAAATTCTTGCAAACCAAATCCAAGAGCACATCAAAACAATCATCCATCATGATCAAGTAGGCTTCATCCCAGGGATGCAGGGATGGTTTAATATACAGAAAACCATCAACGTAATCCAGTATATAAACAAACTGAAAGACAAAGAACACATGATCATTTCATTAGTTGCTGAGAAAGCATTTGAAAAATTCAACACTCCTTCATGACAAAAGTCCTGGAACGAATAGGAATTCAAGGCCCATACCTAAACATAGTAAAAGCCATATACAGCAAACCAGTAGCTAATATTAAACTAAGTGGAGAGAAATTTGAAGCAATCCTACTAAAATCAGGGACTAGACAAGGCTGCCCACTCTTTCCCTACTTATTCAATATAGTTCTTGAAGTTCTAGCCAACAAAAGGAGATCAAGGGATACAGATTGGAAAAGAAGTCAAAATATCACTATTGGCAGATGATATGATAGTATATTTAAGTGATCCCAAAAGTTCCACCAGAGAACTATAAATCTGATAAACAACTTCAGCAAAGTGGCTGGGTATAAAATTAACTCAAATAAATCTGTTGCCTTCCTCTACACAAAAGAGAAACAAGCTGAGAAAGAAATTACGGAAACGACACCCTTCATAATAGTCCTAAATAATATAAAATACCTTGGTGTGACTTTAACCAAGCATGTGAAAGATCTGTATGATAAGAACTTCAAGCCTCTGAAGAAAGAAATTGAAGAAGATCTCAGAAGATGGAGAGATCTCCCATGTTCATGGATTGGCAGGATTAATATACTAAAAATGGCCATTTTACAGCAAATACATAGGCGAATGCCAGCAGCAAACCACTGAACTGAGAATGGGACCCCCGTTGAAGGAATCTGAGAAAGGACTGGAAGAGCTTGAAGGGACTTGAGACCCCATATGAACAACAATGCCAAGCAACCAGAGCTTCCAGGACTAAGCCACTTCCCAAAGACTATAGATGGACTGACCCTGAGCTCCAACCTCATAGGTAGCAATGAATAGCCTAGTAAGAGCACCAGTGGAAGGGGAAGCCCTTGGTCTTGCTAAGACTGAACCCCCAGTGAACATGACTGTTGTGGGGAGGGCGGTAATGGAGGGAGGATGGGGAGGGGAACACCTATATAGAGGGGGAGGGGCAGGGGTTAGGGGAAGGTTGGCCTGGAAACTGGGAAAGGGAATAACAATTAAAATGTAAATAAGAAATACTCAAGTTAATAAAGGAAAAAAAAAGCAGTAAATAATAAAAAAGGGCCATTTTACCAAAAGCAATCTACAGATTCAATGCAATCCCCATCCAAATACCAATCCAATTCTTCAGAGAGTTAGACAGAACAATTTGCAAATTCATCTGGAATAACAAAAAATCTAGGATAGCGAAAACTATCCTCTACAATAAAAGGCCTTCTGAGGGAATCACTATCCTTGAACTCAAGCAGTATTACAGAGCTATAGTGATAAAAACTGTATGGTATTGGTACAGGGACAGGCAGATAGACCAGTGGAATAGAATTGAAGACCCAGAAATTAACCCACACACCTATGGTCACTTGATTTTTGACTAAGGAGCCAAAACCATCCAATGGAAAAAATATCATGTTCAGCAAATGGTGCTGGTTCAACTGAAGGTCAATATATAGAAGAATGCAGATCGATCCATTCTTATCACCCTGTACAAAGTTTAAGTCCAAGTGCATCAAGGACCTCCACATCAAACCAGATAAACTCGAACTAATAGAAGAAAAAGTGTAGAAGAGTCTTGAACACATGGGCACTGGAGAAAATTTCCTAAACAAAACACCAATGGTTTATGCTCTAAATCAAGAATCGACAAATGGGATCTCATAAACTACAAGGGTTCTGTAAAGCAAAGGACACTGTTTTTAGGAGAAAACGACAACCAACAGATTGGGAAAAGATCTTTACCAATCCTACAACAGATAGAGGCCTTATATCCAAAATATACGAAGAACTCACGAAGTTAGACGGCAGGGGGCAAATAACCCTATTAAAAAAGGGGTACAGAGCTAAACAAAGAATTCACAGCTGAAGAATGCCATATGGCTGAGAAACATCTAAAGAAATGTTCAACATCTTTAGTCATAAGGGAAATGCAGATCAAAACAACCCTGAGATTTCACCTCACACCAGTGAGATGAATGGCTAAAATCAAAAACTCCGACGACAGCAGATGCTGGTGAGGATGTGGAGAAAGAGGAACACTCCTCCATTGTTGGTGGGGTTGCAGAGTAGTACAATCATTCTGGAACTCAGTCTGGACGTTCCTCAGAAAATTGGACATTGCATTACCTGAGGACCCAGATATACCTCTCTTGGGCATATACCCAAAAGATGCTTCAACATATAACAAAGACACGTGCTCCACTATGTTCATAGCAGCCTTATTTATAATAGCCAGAAGCTGGAAAGAACCCAGATGCCCTTCAACAGAGGAATGGATACAGAAAATGTGATACATCTACACAATGAAATACTACTCCACTATCAAAAGCAATGACTTCATGAAATTCATAGGCAAATGGATGGAACTGGATAATATCATCCTGAGTGAGGTAACCCAATCACAGAAAAACACACATGGTATGCACTCATTGATAAGTGGCTATTAGCCCAAATGCTTGAATTACCCTAGATGCACAGAACATGTGAAACTCAAGAAGGATGACCAAAATGGAATGCTTCACTCCTTCTTTAAAAGGGGAACAAGAATACCCTTGGGAGGGAATAGGGAGGCAAAGTTTATTACAGAGGCTGAAGGAACACCCATTCAGAACCTGCCCCACATGTAGCCCATAAATATATAGCCACCAAACTAGATAAGATGGATGAAACAAAGAAGTGCAGGCTGACAGGAACCGGATGTAGATTCCTCCTGAGAGTCACAGCCAGAATACAGCAAATACATAGGCGAATGCCAGCAGCAAACCACTGAACTGAGACCGGGACCCCCGTTGAAGGAATCAGAGAAAGGACTGGAAGAGCTTTAAGGGGCTCGAGACCCTATATGAACAACAATGCCAAGCCACCAGAGATTCCAGGGATTAAGCCCCTTCCCAAAGACTATAGATGGTCTGACCCTGGACTCTGACCTCATAGGTAGCAATGAATAGCCTAGTAAGAGCACCAGTGGAAGGGGAAGCCTTTGGTCCTGCTAAGACTGAACCCCCAGTGAGTGTGATTGTTGGGGGAGGGCAGTAATGGGGGAGGATGGGGAGAGGAACACCCATATAGAAGGGAAGGGGGAGGGGCTGGGGGGATTTGGCCGGGATACCGGGAAAGGGAATAACAATCAAAATGTAAATAAGAAATACTCAAGTTAATAAAGAAAAATAAAAAAATAATAAAAATAGAGTTATTTGATTTTTTTGGAGTCTCACTTCTTGAGTTCTTTGTATATATTGGATATTAGCCCTCTGTTGGAGGTAGGGTTGGTAAAGATCTTTTCCCAATCTGTTGGTTGCCATTTTGTTCTAATGGTGGTGTCCTTTTCCTTACAGAAGCTTTGCAGTTTTATGAGGTTCCATTTGTTGATTCTTGATCTTAGAGCAAAAGCCAGTGATGTTTTGTTCAGGAAATTTTCCTCAGTGCCTATGCATTTGAGGCTTTTCACCACTTGATTTTCTATTAGTTCCAGTGTATCTGGTTTTATGTGGAGGTCCTTGATCCACTTGGACTTGAGCTTTGTACAGGGTGATAAGAATGGATCAATTTGCATTCTTCTACATGCTGACCTCCAATTGAACCAGCACTATTTGTTGGAAATGCTATCTTTTTTACACTGGATGATTTTAGCTCCTTTGTCAAAGATCAAGTGACCATAGGTGTATGGGGTAATTTCTGGGTGTTCAATTCTATTCCACTGATCTACCTGCCTGTCTCTGTACCAATACCACACAGTTTTTATCACTATTGTTCTGTAATACAACTTGAACTCAGCGAGGGTGATACCCCCAGAAGTTCTTTTTGTTGTTAAGGATAGTTTTCACTGTCTTGTTTTTTTGTTATTCCAAATGAATTTGCAAATTGCTCTTTCTAACTCTGTGAAGAATTGAGTTGGAATTTTGATGGGGATTGCATCGAATCTGTAGATTGCTTTTGGCAAGATGGTCCTTATTACAATATTAATCCTACCAAACCATGTGCATGGGAGATCTTTCCATCTTCTAAGATCTTCGATTTCTTTCTTCAGAGACTTGAAGTTCCTGTCATACAGATCTTTCACTTGATTGGTTAGAGTCACACCAAGGTATTTTATATTATTTGTGATTATTGTGAAGGGTATCATTTCCCTAATTTCTTTCTCAGCCTGCTTACCCTTTGAGTAGAGGAAGGTTACAGGTTTGTTTGAGTTAATTTTATATCCAGCCGCTTTGCTAAAGTTTTTTTTATCAGGTTTAGGAGTTCTGTGGTGGAATTTTTGGTGTAATGTAAGTATCTGCACATAGTAATATTTTTGACTTCTTCTTTTCCAATTCGTATCCCTTTGATCTCCTTTTGTTGTCTGATTGCTCTGACTAGGACTTCAGTGTGGGAAACCTTTCTTTAGTATTATTCCTTTCAAAGAGATGAAAACTCACACTGGAAAGAAACCCTATGTAAGTAAGCGATGTGGAAAGGGTTTCTTTTTCTATACTTTAAATCTCATGCATGAAAGGATCCATGGCAAACCCCTTCGGGCATAAACAGTGTGGAAAAACCTTCATTATTTCTATTTACGTTCAAGTACATAAACACCCTCACACAGAGAAAAACCTTACATATGTAACCAGTGTGAGAAAGCTTTGTTATCATAACAATTACAAAAACATGAAGTAATTCACAGTGGTGTGAATCCTTATTTTTGTAAGCAATATGAGGAAAGCTTCACTTGTCTCAGTTCCCCAAAAACACATGGAAGAGGTCACCCTGGCGAGAAACCCTGTGTGTAAGCAGAGTAGGAAACCCTTTTATTCTTAGTCCCTAAGAAAACATGAAAGATTTCATACTGGAAAGAAACATTATGTATGCAAAATTGTGGGAGAGTTCTCACTTACTAGTTCATTTCACTTCCGTGAAAGGATGCACAATTGAGAACATCCTAAAATATACGTGCCATGGGAAGGTTTTGCTTGTTCTGGTACCTTTAGAAAACATGAAAGGATCCACATGGGAGAGAAGGTCTTTGTGTGTTTGCAGATGTGAGAAAGCTTTCATTTCTGACAGTGCCTTTTGGATATGTAAGGTAAAATCTTACAAGCTATAGTTCCCTTTGATATCTTGATACCCTTTGATACTATGAAATGATACAGTTGACTACATGAAACTGGGTGAGCAGAACCTAAAAATGGCGTAGACTAAGGTCTCATGCAATAACCACTTCAGAGAATCAGGAAATTTATACTTAGTGGTTTAAGAGTCACTGAGCCAGAAGGTGGTGATGTACGCCTTTAATACTAGGGAGGCAGAGGAGGGTGAATCTCTGAGTTCCAGGCCAGCCTGGTCTACAGATTGAGTTCCAGGACTGACAGGACTACATAGAGAAAGTCTTTTTCAGAAAGGAAAAAACAAAAGCATCACCTGAGTAAAGTGTACAATCATAAGGACAAGCTACCTGTGGCAAAAATATGATTTTTGGTGGGGGAAGATCCAAGCTGCTCAAGCATGGTGCGTGGTGGACAGGTGGGAAAACTGGAAGACAGGAGCTGGTGTGTGGGCTGTGAAGAGAGGTGGAATTGGAGTGAAGAGAGTGGAGACAGGTATGAAACAACACAGAGGTCAGTAGTGGAACATATCATTGCCTACTGGGGTAGGGAGGGTGGTGTGCAACAGCTTAGAGCTTGGGCAGATACAGATTCACTGCCTCAACATGCCACCTGGCTTCATTATCACCCTGGCTCTAGGCAATGATGAACATCCAAGATGCGGAATAGTACATTTCCTGAACTGGACCTCTTCTAGGGACCACCATAGTTTGTGATACCACTGAGGTTCATGTGTGGGTCAGTGGTCCTGATGCAGCCAGGGACTGGGTTGATGTCCAAGGCCTGTGTTACCAACTAACTACACTGATGTGCATGGTGATGTACATTGCAGCTTGAAGCCAGATGGTGGTGGTGCGCATCTTTAATCCCACCATTCAGGAGGCAGAGGCAGAGGCAGAAGGATCTGAGTTCAAGGCCATTCTGAGTGAGTTCCAAGACAGCCAGGGTTACACAGGGAAACTGTCTCAAACAAACAAACAAACAAACAAAACAAAGTATAACAAAATAACTTGGAAATTGGGAATAGAGGCTGGTGAGATGACTCAACAGATAAGGGTAACTGGGCCTTCACTGTCAAGGTACCAAGAACCAAGCATAGGCCCACGAACTGACATCAAAGCTGTTACTACCCAAGGCCAAACAGCAAGGCCAGGAAGTACCTTTCTAAAGAACAAAGGCTTTCACATGCATAAGCAAGGCTTAGTAGGGGGTAAACACTGAGGGGGGCCCAGGAGGGTCCTACATAAGGGTACATACTATTCTTGTAGAAAGCCTAAATTCAGTTCCCTGCACTCAGATCTGGTGGTGCAAAACTACCTGTAACTACAGATTCAGGGGATTTAACACCCTCTTCTAACCTGTATGGGAACACAAATCCACATATATCAATGCACATACACACATAATTGACTTAATGGCCTTTTTTTACGAAAGAAAGTTAGATGTACATGAAGGTTTATTGAATGCTTCCATGGTCTGTCTGAAGTGGTAGGTTTTCTCCTGAGGACTACAGACACCAATGTGAGAGCAGGTAAACAACCCCGGGACTCAGAATATAGATGTACAAGAATCAGAAGGTCAGTGTCATCTTCAGGAACATATGGAGTTTGAGGTCAATTTATAGTACATGAAACCCTGCCTGGAAAAGAAAAAAAAGCAGAAAAAGTATAATAAGGAAAAAAAAAGAAATGAAGCAGTTTGAAAAATTGAAGAATTATTCAATTCTTCAATTGAATACAAATAATTGAAGAATCCTCCTTCTATATGTTGTGTAGTATTTTCCTCTAAATTCAAAGCTTCCCCCCAAAGCAAATTCAAAGAGCAAGTCTCAAGATTAAATAAATAAATAAATTCACAAGTGTGGGAGTCCATGCTTATAAGATTCATATGACCCTTTCCAAGGTTATACAAATGACAAAACTTGTTATGGGACTGAAATTATCCCACCAACCTGCAAATATCCCTTTTTCTAGTGAGTTGAGTCCCAGCATTGCTGTGTGTGTGTGTGTGTGTGTGTGTGTGTGTGTGTGTGTGTGTGTACCATGCCTGGGGCCAGCACTTTTAATAATGCAGCTAGCTATCTTTGATTCACCCAACATTTGTTGGAATCATTATTTTGAGCTGTTGTTGGTCCTCTGTGTAGGCTGAGTAGGTATTTATTTGTTCATCTCTTCCCAGGAAAACTCACCCAACACTGTGTATTTTATGTGAAGAGACATCATGATCAAGATAAGTTATAAAAGAGAGCATTTAATTGGGGGGCTTACTTACAGTTTCAGAGGGTAAATTCATGACTATAATGGCATGGAGCACAGGGGCAGGCAGATAGGCATGGCGCTGGAGCAGTGTTCATATATTGAGACAACAGCCAAGAGGAGAGGGAGGGAGGGAGAGACAGAGACAGAGACTGGGCCCAATGCAAGTTCTTGAAACCTCAAAGTCCACTCCCAGTGACACACTTCCAACAAGGTTATACCTATTCTTTCTCACAACAGTTTCACCAGCTAGGGAGCAAGCATTCAAATAAATGAGCCTCTGGTGGCCATTCTCACTGTGTTCTCTAGTAGTAGAATCTAACCTAGATGGAAGGAAGTGAGTCTGAGAAGAAGTCTTGCCATTCTTCCCAAGCTGGCATCTAAGAGCTGAGGCCTAGCATCAAGAAGCAGTTAAACCTAGTGGATGCATTGGATTTACAGGTTTGTCCTTCGTATTTGGAACACCTGTCATAATCAATCACTCTGTGATGTAAATGTGACCTGTTAATTCCATCTCCTCCCCCAGCCTTCCCTCCACTAGTCTGAAGACTGACAGGAAGTAAATATCCCAATCTAGTGATGCTGCGCCACTGTTTGGCTGATGAAGCGAACAACCTTGAATTTGACCTTAAAGTGAAGGCATAACCTGAGGAGGTCACAGGACAACTTGCAAGAGTTTGTTCTCTTACCAGCACATGACTTCTGGATATCCAATATAGGTTGTAAAGCTGGTCAATAGGCAGGCTAAGTGATCTCATTGGACCAAATTAATTTTAACTCTTGAGTCCTTGGGAAAAAAACAACTTAATGGTTCACAGAAATATTCATAACATGTGAAGTCACATGATATCTGGCAAAGAAGATGGAAAATAATCCTACTGCCAAGTATGGTGGATTCATGTAACTGTTCATTATGTTTAGATGCTGTATAGCCAAGGCTCTCCTCAATCTTGATCCTCTTGCTACAGTCTTGTAAATATGGAGATTACATCCTTGACTCAGCTTGGCCAGCTGTGATGGATAGTGATTATTGATGTCTAGGAAATTAGTAATATTCCTGCATATAATTATGAAGGTGTTTCTGGGCAGAATTAGCAGGAGGTCATGTGGGTCATACCATCCAATAGGCACCAAGATGCACAATAAGAGTAATGAACACAGAGGCACATGGAAGCACACTAACAATCATACTCTCTGTCTCATGTCTGCCATGAGGTTAGCCAATGTGCCCCACAATGTGGTCCCTGCTGAAATGTTATGCCTGGGCTCTGAGTGACTTCAGATTTCAGACTGAAGTCTGACTGGGAAAATATGAGTTGAAACTTTGTCCTATAATTTTTGTCCACATGTGCATAAAAACACTGACAGATAAGCCAGGCATGGTTGTGCACACCTTTAATCTCAGCATCCAGAAGGCCAAGGGAGCAGGATCTCTGAGAGTTCAAAGCCAGCCTGGTCTACATACCAAGTTCCAGACTAATCAGTATTGCATAGTGATACCCTTTCTCAAAAACAAAGACAAAAACAAAACAAAACAGAAACAAAAACAAACAACGACAACAAAAAAACCCCAACCATCAATGACAAAAAAATAACACACTCATAGAAGACCTCCCCTGACATAAATCAACCATCTAAAGAATTGGAAGCCCTCAGAGTCATCCAGGATCCAATTCTTAGTTTAGAATTGGTGGCCAAACTAGGATCCTTTCACCACATTAAACAAGTAAACAAACAAACAAAACTACTTTTAAATGTGTGTGTATATCCTTCCTTTCTCCATCTGCACCCTGAAGTTAACCCTGTGGCACAGCTCCCTGTACCCAAATCCCACCCAGAGAGCACTGATCTCCCAGGAGTGCTGTCACTCCTAAGTTCACAGATGAGGCAAACACTTTTGCTCCAATAACTGGCCAAAGAGGGACCTGCCAGGAGACCACAGGGCTCAGGAAACACAGAGCAACTGGGGACAGGATGCTTCCAGTCTTTATGCCCTGAAGGAGTTAATCCTGTGGCACAGCTTTCTGTACCCAAATCCTGCCCTGAGAAAGCTGGTCTTTCAAAAATGCTGACATACCTAAGATCAAAGGCCCACAGGTTCACAGGAGAGACAAGTTCCAGTCAGACACAGCAGGACCAATAACACCAGAGATAACCAGATGGCAAGAGGCAAGCACAAGAAACTAAGCAACAGAAAATAAGGCTACTTGGCATCATTGGAACCCAGTTCTTCCACTACAGCAAGTCCCGGATACCCTAACACATCAGAAAAGCAAGATTCTAATTTAAAATCATATCTCATAATGATGATAAAGGTCTTTAAAAGGGAAGTGAATAAGTCCCTTAAAGAAATACAGGAGAAGACAGGTAAACATGTAGAAGTACTTAAAGAGGAAACATAAAAATCCCTTAAAGAATTACAGGGAAACATAAAAATATAGGTGACAGAATTGAACAAAACCATCTAGGATCTAAAAATGGAAATAGAAACAATAAAGAAAGCACAAAGGGAGACAACACTGGAAATCGAAAACCTAGGAAAGAGATCAGGAGTCATAGACTCAAGCTTTAACAACAGAATACAAGAGATAAAAGAGAAAATCTCAGGGGTAGAAGATACCATAGAAAACACTGACACAACAGTCAAAGAAAATGCAAAACGCAAAAAGCTCCTAACCCAAAACATACAGGGAATCCAGGACCCAGTGGGAAGACCAAACCTAAGGAAAATAGATATAGAAGAGAGCAAAGATTCCCAACTTGAAGGACAAGTAAATATCTTAAACAAAATTATAGAAGAAGACTTCCCTAACCTAATGAAGGAGATGCCCATGAACATATAAAGAAACCCACAGAACTCCAAATAGATTGGACCAGAAAAGAAATTCCTCCCATCACATAATTATCAAAACATCAAATGCACAAAACAAAGAATATTAATAGCAGTAAGGGGAAAAGGTCAAGTAACATATGAAGGCATACCTATTAGAATTACACCAGACTTCTCACCAGAGACTATGAAAGCCAGAAGATCCTGGGCAGATGTCATACAGACCCTAAGAGAACACAAATCTCAGCGTAGGCTACTATATCCACCAAAATTCTCAATTACTGTAGCTAGAGAAACCAAGATATTCCATGACAAAACCAAATTTACACAATATCTTTTCACAAATCCAGCCATACAAAGGATAATGGACTCAAACACAAGGAGGTAAACTACACCCTAGAAAAAGCAAGAAAGTAATCTTTTCTTAATAAACTCAAAAGAAGATCCCCACACAAATATAATTCCACTTCTAACAACAAAAATAACAGGAAGTAAGAATCACTTTTCTTTAATATTTCTTAACATCAATGGACTCAAATCTGCAAGGAAAAGACATAGACTAACAAACTGGATACATAAACAGGACACAGCATTTTGCTGGATATAGGAAACATTCCTCAGTGACAAAGACAAACGCTACCTCAGAGTAAAAGGTTGGAAAACAATTTTCCAAGCAAATAGTCCCAGGAATAAGCTGGAGTAGCCATTCTAATATCGAATAAAATCGACTTTCAGCCAAAAGTTATTAAAAAAAAAAAAGGAACGACACTTCATACTAGTCAAAGGAAAAATCTACCAGGATGAAATCTCAATTCTGACCATCTAGGCTACAAATGCAAGGACACCTACATTCATAAGAGAAGCTTTACTAAAGCTCAGAGCACACTTTGCACCTCACACAATAATAGTGGAAGATTTCAACACCATCTTCTCATCAATGGACAAATGATGGAAACAGAAACTAAACATAAACACAGTCAAAATCACAGAAGTTATGAAACAAATGGATTTAACAGCTATCTGTAGAACACTGCATCCTAAAACAAAAGAATATACCTTCTTCTCAGCACCTCATGGTACCTTATCAAAATTGATTATATAATCAGTCACAAAACAGGCCTCAACAGAAATAAGATTTAAATAATCCCATGCATCCTATCAGACCACTAAGGTGAACTTCAATAACAGCAAAAACTACAGAATGCTCACATACACATGGAAGCTGAACAATACTCTATTCAATGACAACTAGGTCAAGGAGGAAATTAAAAAAGAAATTAAAGACATTTTAGAATTTAATGAAAATGAAGGCACAACATACTCAAACTTATGGAACACAATGAAAGCAGTGCTAAGAGGAAAACTCATAGCTCTGAGTGCCTCCAAAAAGAAACTGGAGAGAGCAAACACTAGCAACTTGACAGCACATCTGAAAGCCCTAGACCAAAAAGAAGCAAATACACCCAATAACTAAATCTGAAATTAAAATGGAGAAATAACAAAAACCAAGGAAATTAATAAACTCATCAGATCCTACTATAAAAGCCTGTACTCAACAAAACTGGAAAATCTGGATGAAATGGACATTTTTCTACACAGATACCAGGTACCAAAGTCAGATTAGGTTCAGATAAACCATCTAAACAGTTCCATAACCCCTAAAGAAATAGAAACATTCATTAAAATTCTCCCAACCATAAAAAAGCCCAGGACCAGATGGGTTTAGTGCAGAATTCTATCAGACATTCAAAGAGGACCTAATACCAATACTCTTCAAACTATTCCAGAAAATAAAAGCAGAAGGAATACTACCCAGTTCATTCTGTGAAGCCACACTTATGCTCATACCCAAACCATGCAAAGACCCAACAAAGAAAGAGAACTTCAGACGAATTTCTTTTATAAATATTGATGCACAAATACTCAATAAATCCAGGCAAACCGAATCCAAGAACACATCAAATTGATCATCCATCATGATCAAGTAGGCTCCATTCCAGAGATGCAAGGATGGTTCAATATACAGAAATCCGTCAATGTAATCTACTATATAAAAATCCACATGATCATCTTATTAGATGCTGAGAAAGCATTTGACAAAATTCAACACTTCTTCATGATATAAGTCTTGGAAAGATCAGAAATTCAAGGCTCATCCCTAACCATAGTAAAAGCAATATACAGCAAATCAGTAGCCAACATCAAACTAAATGGAGAGAAACTTGAAGCAATCCCAGTAAAAGTAGGGAGTGGACATGGCTGCACATGCTCTCCCTACCTATTCAATATAGTACTCGAAGTCCTAACCAGAGCTGCTAGACAACAAAAGGAGGTCAAAGAGATACAAATTGGAAGGAGTCAAAATATCACTATTTGCAGATGATATGACAGTATACATGAATGACCCCATAAATTCCACTAGAGAACTCCTACAACAGAGAGAGGACTTATTTCCAAAATATACAAAGAACTCAAGAAGTTAGACCGCAGGGAGACAAATAACCCTATTAAAAATGGGGTTCAGAGCTAAACAAATAATTTACAGCTGAGGAATGCCGAATGGCTGAGAAGCACCTAAAGAAATGTTCAACATCTTTAGTAATAAGGGAAATACAAATCAAAACAACCCTGAGATTTCACCTCACACCAGTGAGAATGGCTAAGATCAAAAACTCAGGTGGCAGAAAATGCTGGTGAGGATGTGGAGAAAGAGGAACACTCCTCCATTGTTGGTGGGGTTGCAGACTGGTACAACCATTCTGGAAATCAGTCTGGAGGTTCCTCAGAAAATTGGACATTGCACTACCTGAGGACCCAGATATACCTCTCTTGGGCATATACCCAAAAGATGCCCCAACATATAACAAAGACACATGCTCCACTATGTTCATAGCAGCATTATTTATAATAGCCAGAAGCTGGAAAGAACCCAGATGCCCTTCAACAGAGGAATGGATACAGAAAATGTGGTACATCTACACAATGGAATATTACTCAGCTATCAAAAACAATGACTTTATGAAATTCACAGGCAAATGGATGGAACTAGAAAATATCATCCTGAGTGAGGTAACCCAATCACAGAAAAACACACATGGTATGCACTCACTGATAAGTGGCTATTAGCCCAAATGCTTGAATTACCCTAGATGTACAGAACACATGAAACTCAAGAAGGATGACCAAAATGCGAACGCTTCACTCCTTCTTTAATAGGGGAACAAGAATACCCTTGGGAGGGAATAGGGAGGCAAAGTTTAGAACAGAGGCAGAAGGATCACCCATTCAGAGCGGTCTAACTTCTTGAGTTCTTTGTATATTTTGGAAATAAGTCCTCTATCTGTTGTAGGATTGGTAAAGATCGTTTCCCAATCTGTTGGTTGCCGTTTTGTCCTAACAAGTGTCCTTTGCCTTACAGAAGCTTTGCAGTTTTATGAGATCCCATTTGTCAATTCTGGATCTTAGAGCATAAGCCATTGGTGTTTTGTTCAGGAAATTTTCTCCAGTGCCCATGTGTTCAAGATGTGTTTTCTTTCAATCCCGCTGACATACACCCGACATTCACACACTGGTGGTGCAGGCGCTGACAAGGAGTATCTTATCTGTTTCTCATTGGCTGATGGTCAATTTCATAATCTATTCCTGATTGGCTAACTCTGAAAACAGCAGGAAGGATATGGGTAAGAGGCCAGCCTCTCAGAATCATCAGGTTCTGAGACAGGGTCCTTGTATAAACAAAATTGCTGGAACATAGGGCATGCTACACTATGTGTTTCTTACTTTCCCCAGTTTTGCCAGTTTGCCGATGGATATCCTGCCACAGGTGAGTTGCTGCTCAATAGAGGTGGGTGGGTGGAGGTGTGATTGTTTTGCACTGCATAAACTGTTCATCAGAGGTTAGGGTCTTAGGAGAGAAACACGTGGGATGCCACCTTCTGTATTTGTCATATTAAATGCCTGTGTCTAAGACGAAGAGAGATTCTAGGTTTTGCCCCTGCATATCTGGGTCACATCCACCAGTTGCTGTCCTAGTCATAGGACTAGGACACCTGGTGGCTGAAAATAGTGGCTGCTGCTGGGAGTCCTAGGTGTGAGGAAGAGGCTGCTGCAAGCCAAGGAAGCAGTGGAGATGTAACCTCCCCTGGTAGCAGTAGTCTATCCCTGCCAGGTAGCACTGTCCTGTCCCTTGCTGAGCACTCAGTGCTGCAGGCTCTCCGAACATCTGGGAGCCCACAGCCCGCATCTCTGCTGTCTGGGTGGGTGGTAATGGAGGGTGGGGGCTCATGCTCAGGAGGTGTAGTGATCTCAGGTCCTGAATGTTTTCTAGAAGACTGGTAGATGGAAGGACGAATAAGTTCTCACGTATGTCTCAGTGTGCTTGCCACGCTTCGGACTTGGGGTATTCCTTTCTTTATAATCACAGGTAAAGAATTGCACCTTGTGTGGTTGACAAGCTTGCCTGGCAGGAGTTTCTGATATGATCTTATATATTTTCAGATATTATTTCTTGCTATAAATAGTTGTTGATTTTGTATCTCCTGGTGTGCTGCCAGAGGGTGGCTTGTGTTAGCAAGATACAAGGTTTATCTTTCTTGGCACATGTTCTAAAATGAAGTAAATCAGGTTAAGATTGTTGGTTAATCAAAGGAGCCATTAGTTCTTGGCTGGGCACAACAACAAAACTGGCATTTCCTCCGCACAGAGTAAGTCAGAGCAGTCAGCCTATCTTCCTCACCCTCTTCTTCCTTTGTCACCTCATTGGCACCTGCTTTTCCTGTGAGCCTCACAGTCTGAAGAGAAACTTTCTAAATACTATCAGCTTGTGCCTTTATACTGGTGATGCTTAGGAGTAGCAACAATGACCTGATTTCCAATATTGCACAATTAATTGCAAATGGACATCTACATCCACGGGGGGACTAGTGTTGATCTCTGTCATCATGGCTGTTGCCCTTGGCTGTTGCCGTTGGACTGTTTTTAGATGTTTTACTTTTTCTTTTTTTCTTTTTTTATTTCTTTTTCATCTTTATTAACTTGGGTATTTATTATTTACATTTCGATTGTTATTCCCTTTCCCGGTTTCCAGGCCAACATCCCCCTAATCCCTCCCCTTCCCCTTCTCTATGGGTGTTCCCCTTCCCATCCTCCCCCCCATTACTGCTCTCCCCCCAACAATCACGTTCACTGGGTGTCCAGTCTTGGCTACTTTTTCTTTAAAGACAGACTCTCACTATGTAGCTCTGGTTGGCCCAGAACTCTGCCTACCTCAGATTTACCAAGTGCTAGAATTGACGGTTTGATCACAATGCCTAGATTTAGGCATTGCATTAAAATACAAAATCCTGGTGGAGGTAGGCTATGACCGTATGTGAAAGGTATTGCAGTAAGGAAAAGGCCAAGTATTAGGTCCACAAAGTTCAATCATGCTATGTTATTGGAGAAACACTCCCCCCCCTCTCTCTCCTGTTCTTAGTCTCATTAAGAAAATAATTTTTTAAAGGGCATAAAACAATTCCGTATTAAAGTTAAAGAGAAAACTAACAGATCAGGTGTCACCATAATGTCCCCATAGGCTCCTATTTGGCCCCCATTTGGCAGGGTTATTTGGGAGACATTATGAGATTATCCTAGTTGGAGAAAGTCTGTCACTGTAGGTGGGCTTTGAGAGTTTAAAGATTCATGCCATATCAAGTTTGTTCTCTCTCTGCTTCATGCTTGTAGGTCAAGATGTGAGCTCTCAACTTTCTGTTTCTGTTGTCACGTCTGCCGCTTGCTACCAGGGTTCCCCACCGTACACTTCTGGACCATAAGTCCAAAGAAATCTAGGTCATGGTGCTTCACCACAGCCACAGAAAAGTAGCTAACACAACAGACAACCTGTAAGTCTTGGCAGCTGCCGGAATGGGTAGATGGAGTTGAAGAAGGAAAAACCATGCCTTTCACAATGGGGATTGGTAAGTATCAGCATGGAAGAAAGTTGGGGTTAGAAGGGTGATAAGCTTCAGAGAATGAGTAAGAAGGCCCAGAATATCAGGGAAAGCACACACAGACTTTGGCCAGGGAAAGCACCCAGGCTTTGGTCGGTATCCAAAGAAAAACAGACAAAAAGAAAAGCAAAAAGTCACACTTTTCTGAGTGAGCATTCAGAAAAGCAGACAGGTTGCTTCTGGGAAGCCCAAAGGCTTCTGGGAAGGAAAAGCACCTAGTTTCACTAAGGGAATAATTATGCCTCTCATCTCCTTTTGAGTAGTTTTTAATGAACCAGTGGGCCTGGTGATTGATCGGAGGAGCTGAACTAACTCCTGTGTGTGACTGAATGTGATTTCTCTGTTTCCTGTTCTTTCCGCCTTGCCCTCTCTGCCAATACAGACTCTAGTCCTCTGGAACTGCAAGCCAAAATAAATGCTGTTCTTTCTTAACCTCCTTTTAGTCAGGCTATTTTATCATAGCATCATGAATGTGACCATTGCAGTGTACTAGAGCTATCTCTCTAGTGTTGGGTGGTATTGTGGGCTGTTTTGACCTCTACCAGCAGAGATGAGAAAGAATCAAATCTCCTGATAATTGGTGTTACTAAGGCGCTCCATACATTAATCATTAATTAAAAAAATCCTTCTATAGACATGCCTGTGGGTCAGTCTGATGGAGGAAATATTCCTCAACTGAGGTTCCCTCCTCCCAGGTGATTCTAGCTTGTGTCTGGTTGACAAAACCAACTAGCATAAGATTCAAGGCCTTTTTGAGAAACATTTCAATACTAATTTTGTTTTAAAAGTTCGACTCTTTATTTTGACCTGTAAGGCAACAAAAAAAAGCAGAATAACACTCTAGCATCTCTGTCCAGTTCATCCTCTGGGAAAACTGAAAGCCCAGAAACAGTCATCCTTTTCAATGTGTAGCTGTCTTGAATTTTAGGAGCATCAGAGACACACGGGAGTACTCTCACACGAGGGCCTGAGAGCTGGTATTTATAAACAATAAGAACTTTTCTCTTTTCTTTTGTTTTGTTTTTGTTTTCAAGACAGGTTTCCTCTGTGTAATGTCAGCTGTCCTGAAACTCACTTTATAGACCAGGGTGGCCTCAAAAACAGAGATCCACCCTATCTCTACCTTCCAAGCACCAATAATAAAGGTATGTACCGCCACTGCCCAGAAGAATGTAGAGTCTTCCTGTCTATCTTATAGAATCAGAATTGAGGCAAAGATAAAGGTAAAAGAAGATACAAAATAACAGTCTTATTGAGGATATCTAATTATATAACTTGTTGGGGCAGCCAGAATCAGGACGTTTTATTTTTGAATTCTACTTATATTGTGAAGTAGAAGGAATTTGGACCAATTTGACAGTTTTAATTTATGTAAGCACTCACTCATTCTATAAGCCAGTTTGGTACTTTGTAAATAATATAAAATATAAGCATCTGTAGACTATATGTATGTATGTTTATACACTTTACTCACTTTAAAAATTTGTTTAGATCTACTTTTTCCCCATATCATGCATAACTTGATTCTCTGAGCTCTAATCAGGGATGGAGAGGAAACAGAAAGGACAGACACACAGACACACATACAGTGAAGCTTGGGCTAAGGGGGTATTAAAGCAAGAAGTTCAGATAACTAGTCACATCACCACACTCAAGAGCAGAGAGAAAGGAATCTGTAAATCCTCACTTGCTTGTTTGCTTGTGCTCAGTTTGATTTCTCTACTCTTATACAATTCTGACATTCCTGTCCACCTAGGGAATGGCACTGCCCACTGTAGGCTGCCTCTTCTCATATTGATTTACTTAAGACAATCCCTCACACACATGCTCACCAATCAAACCAATACAGACATTCCCTCATCAAAACTCTCTTCCCAGGTAATTCTAGGTTGCGTTAAGTTGATAGTAAAAGCTAACCACCACACCGGGTGAAGAAGAAATTTTTTCTTTTGGAATTTTTAAGACTATGCAGTCTCATGATAGGTGTGTTTTTTGGTTCTCTTGTAAGCATTTGGTAACCACAATTTTTCAGTTGTTCAACTGACCCAGTAACAAAAAGAAATGAGTACAGCTTATCACACAAAGGTTGATTCTATTCTGCTGTTGCTTTACCAGAGAATTTCAATAAACTGTTAGAATAAGGTGTGAGATTAGTCAGTATTCTATTGCTGTGAAGAGACACTATGACCAAGGCAACTCTTATAAAAGAAAGCATTTAGTTGGTATTTGCCTATATAGTTCAGAGGTTTAGTTCATTGCGATAATGGTGGGAAGGTTGGCAGTATGCAGGTACACATAGTGCTGGAGAAGTAGCTTGAGAGTTATATATATAGATGCTCAGGAAGTAGGACAACTCCATATTGATCAAGGGCCATTCCTGTTCAAACCACCACAAGCGTAACAATCAAAATATTACTTGAACATGTGTAGAACCTAATGCCATGTCAACATCTTATGAATTAAGTTTGGACCTTTTGTACTGTGCTCACTCTTCCTTGAGGAAACTGGTCTCCATAGGTAAAGATATTATTCTTTTTTTTTTCTTTTTTTTTTTCGGAGCTGGGGACCGAACCCAGGGCCTTGCGCTTCCTAGGTAAGCGCTCTACCACTGAGCTAAATCCCCAGCCCCGATATTATTCTTGTATTAAAGAACTTAAGTGCTTCTGACTCATCAATGCTGCTGCATGGATTGAAATATGGTAAAGAATAATTTAGGTAAATATGTCAAGCGAGTCACTTTATACTGTGAATTTAAATAGAATTTAGTATTTTTCCATAGTAATATTTTTGTAGTATTATTATTCCTAATGATTTTTCTGGGTCTGTCTTTTAGAAGAACAAATGAGAATGTGAAAATGAATACCAATATACCTGATGAAGACAAGGTTATTCATATACTTAAGAATCAGTAATGAGTGGTTGGGGATTTAGCTCAGTGGTAGAGCACTTGCCTAGGAAGCGCAAGGCCCTGGGTTCAGTCCCCAGCTCCGGAAAAAAAAAAAAAGAACCAAAAAAAAAAAAAAAAAGAATCAGTAATGATTCTAAAGAATCTTGGTATGATAAGATATTTTAGAAAAAAGTAAAAAACAAATATATCCAGCTACAAAGTGATTTAATCTTGAGCAATTTTCTCTAAAACTGCATGCATATAATACTGAGCAATCAGAACATTCCAAGTGTTCCAATATTGGAAACAGCTAGAATATCATGATGCTATAAGTAACTTCCTTATGGTTCATACACACAAACTTCATCTCATACACGATATTGTTTAAAATACTATGTTGATTTATCTATAAGCTTTGGGTATAAAGCATGTATAAAACAAAAGTAAAACACTTATTTTTACTCTGGACCAAATACCAACAAATCTATTGGATATCAAATATTCCCTAAATCCAAAATCATTTTTGTCACTAGTACTGTGCACCAAAAATGTGCACAATATTGTGTATTTAAATGTGACATAGGCATTCAATGCTTTCCAGACATGAGGATGACATAATGCAACTGCACATGAACACTATAGTTTGTATTTATCTGTGCTTGAACCATTTTGCAGAGCATCTAGTCTGAACACGTTAAAACATTTACAGTTCATGCTATGTATTACATAGCAAATCATTAAGAAGCAAAATATTAGTAGTGGTTTTGTTTTGGTTTTGTTTTGATTTTTAATGGCAGCCAGTTGGAGGAGAAACCATGTAGATGTAATGAAGGTCATCATGTGCAAAAATCTTCAACTGCATTCCAAAGCCCAGTGTGAATCCAGAATTCCATTGAGAAGTTCCCATAAGTGAAAGTTGGGTGTGTGGAGAAATGGGCATTGGCTTTATATCTCTAAGTGTACTAATCAAACAAACTATATGAAGATCAAGAATATGAAAAGGAATCTGAGAACATATCCAGTTCCCCACTGTCCTTTCAGAAACATAAAGGGACTCATACCAGAGAGAACTGTTTTAAAACCTAAAATCATCCTAAAATCACTGTGGTGATACTTTTGATATTTTAGACATGGTCAAAATCATGTAAGGACCTTCATTAGAGAAAAACACCATAAGTATAAGCAATGTGAGAAAGTTTTCATTTCTTCCAGTTCCTTTCAAAGGTATACACAGTGTAACAGCCAAAGGAAATTCTATGTATATAAACAGTGTGAGAACATCTTTGCTCTTCCCAGTATTTAAAGAAAAAAACACACATGAAAGAATACATACTGGTGAGAAACCCTATGTATATAAGATGAGAAATCCTTCTTGTCTGCAACTACAAAGACATGAAGTAATTCATAGAGGCAAGAATACCCATGAGGAAGCCTTCAAACGACTATGTACCTTTCAGACATAAAGAAATTAACAGTGGATGAAGCTGCGTCTGTGCAAACAATGTGGTGAAACTGCAGCTCTGCTTACTTAAAGCACAGGAAATGGTCATGAGAGAGTGAAACTTTTTCAAGAGTATCTATCTATCTATCTATCTATCTATCTATCTATCTATCTATCATCTGTCTGTCTATCTATCTATCTATCTATCTATCTATCTATCTATCTAATGTATATGAACACTCTGTCTTCATATACATCAGAAGCTGGCATCAGGGGCTGGGGATTTAGCTCAGTGGTAGAGCGCTTGCCTAGGAAGCGCAAGGCCCTGGGTTCGGTCCCCAGCTCCGAAAAAAAGAACAAAAAAAAAAAAAAAAAAAAAAAGAAGCTGGCATCAGATCCCACTACAGATGGTTGTGAGCCACCATGTGGTTGCTGGGATTTGAACTCAGGACCTCTGGAAGAGCAGCCAGTGCTCCTAACCACTGAGCCATCTCTCTAGCCCAGAGTGAAACCTTTCATGTTACCAGTGGAGGAACCTATTTTGTATAAACCATTCTCTTCTAGTCCATGGAAGAAGTCACACTGGAGAAAAACTCCATGACTGCAATCAATGTAAGAAAGCTTTCTGTAGTTCCAAGTCTTAAAGAATACATAATGAAGGTCTCACTGACAAGAAGCCACATTCCTGTATTCATTGTAGAAAGCCTTCAGTTTCTCCACTCACCTCCAAGTACCTAAAAGAATTCACATGGGAAAAAACCTTTTAGATGCACACAATGTGGGAAACTGTTGGTTGTAGCTTTTGCTATCCACATAAGCTCCAGGAATGGACCACATCACCAGTCCCCACCCAGCTTCCCTTGAATTCAAGGATAAAATAGTTGTTCAATTTCAACTTGCCTTCCGAGACAATTTTTGGGCAGTTCTGTCTTCCACCTGGAAAACTGTGCCCTTATCAATACTTATAGCTCCACACTTCCCACTTGCCCTAAACTTTAGTTGCTCAGTTGCGTCTCCCTTCTGCTAAACACCCCCAACCACCCGCCTGTAGGAGCGGCCTGTGTGGCCACTCCATCTCGAGATCTCACATGGCTGATCAACTTTTCTCCATCAGAAACATGGGGAAGTCTCCTCTTCTTCCTTGTGTCTGTCTGTCTGCCTCTAGGGACCTGGGAGTCCCACCTATCACTTTCACTCAGCAATTGGCCCATGGTTTCTTTACTGACAGATCAAGAACCAATTGGGGAACAGGACCATAGCATCAGAACTACCCCTTCAGGGAACCCTCAGTCCATCCTGTCATCTTCAAATACATGAAGGAATTCACACTAGAGAGAAAACTTTTGTATCTACATAGTGTGGGAAAGCTTTCCGTTTTCTTAGTTCTTATCACAGACCTGAAAGGACTCACAGAGAATAACGCTAAAGACAGAATTTGTTCTATCATGATTATCCCTTTCATAACACTTATGTGTATGTTCATGAGAGATAACCTCTTGTATTAAGTCAAAGATTAAGGATGTGGTATGGAAAGCAAGTTTGATTAAAGGTCCAAAAGTCTTTATTTGGTACATGTGTGCAAACGTACACCAGATGAAAACTTCTTGTCAAAAATGCATGGAAGTCATGAGTAGTAGCCTATGTTGGGGCAGGCATTTGAAAAAACCTTATATTTTCAATCTGGTAAATGTCCATATGAACACACATTACTGTTTTGTAGGATAAACCTGAAAATACACAACCTGTGGGAAATGTCATAAATATGTTGGTTTGGAAAATTGTTCAGGGATTGCTTCTACTATTCTTTTCCAGAAAGCTTCTTTCTATGTAACTTACTTGTGTTGACCTCTTGAATATTTAGATGAAAAGGTCTACCTCCACTTTCTGCACCAGTTGCTCATTTTTAAATTGTATATCTGAACTCCATACTATCATTTTTACTATAGAAAAAGTTCTTATCTGCCTAGGCTTATTTTATTGGTTATTATTTTATTTACATTTCAAATGGTATCCCTTTTCCCAGTTTCCCATCCATAACCCCAATCACAACCCTCCTCCCCCTTCTTCTATGAGCATGTTCTTGCACCCATCCACTCACCCATCCTGCCTCCCCACCATGACATTCCCTTACATTGGGGGTCAAGCCTTGTCAGGACCAGGGGCTTCTCTTCCCATTGGTACCCAACAAGGCCACCTTCTGCTTCATATATAGCTGGAGCCATGGGTCTGTCCATGTGTACTCTTTGGATGGTTGTTTAGACCCTGGGAGCTCTGGTTGGTTGGTATTGTTGTTCTTATGGTGTTGCAAACCCCTTCAGCTCCTTCGATCCTTCCTCTAACTCCTCCAATGGGGACCTTGTTCTCAGTTCAATGGTTGGCTGCAAGCATCTGCCTCTGTATTTGTCATGCTCTGAAAGAACATCTCAGGAGACAGCTATATCAGGCTCCTGTCACCATGCACTTGTTGGCATCAGCAATACTGTCTGGGTTTGGTGGTTGTATGTGTATGGGCTGGATCCCCAGGTGGGGCAGTCTTTGGATGGCCTTTCCTACAATGCTGCTCCAAACTTGTCTCCATGTTTCCTCCTATAAATATTTTTGTTCCCCCTTCTAAGAAGGACTGGAGCATCCAAACTTTGGTCTTCCTTCTTCTTGAGGTTCATGCAGTCTGTGGATTGTATCATTCGGTAATCCAAGCTGTTGGGCTAATATCCACTGATAGTGAGTGAATACCACATATGGTTTTGTGATTGGGTTACCTGACTCAGGAGGATATTTTATAGATCCATCCATTTGCCTAAGAATTTCATGAAGTCATTGTTTTTTAATAGCTGAGTAATATTCCATTGTGTAGATGTACCACATTTTCTGTATCCATTCCTCTGTTGAAAGACATCTGGGTTCTTTCCAGCTTCAGGCTATTATAAATAAGGCTGCTATGAATATAGTGGAGGATGTTATACATTGGAACATCCTTTGGGTATATGCCCAGGAGTGGTATAGCTGGATCCTCAGATAGTACTATGTCAAATTTTCTGAGGAACTTCCAGACTGATTTCCAAGTGGCTGTACCAGCTTGCAATCCCACCAACAATGGAGGAATATTCCTCCTTTTCCACATCCTCACCAGCTGTTTCCACCTGAGTTTTTCTCTTAGCCATTCTGACTGGTGTGAGGTGGAATCTCAGGGTTGTTTGAATTTGCATTTCCCTGATAATTAAGGATGTTGAATATTTCTTTAGGTACTTCTCAGCCATTCAATATTCCCCAATTGAGAATTCTTTGTTTATCTGTGTACTCCATTTTTAATAGGGTTATTTGATTCTCTGGAGTCTAACTTCTTGAGTTCTTTGTATATATTGGATATTAGCCCTCTATCAGATGTAGGATTGGTAAAGATCTTTGCCCAGTCTGTTGGTTGCCATTTTGTCCTTATAATAGTGTCCTTAGTGTTACAGAAGCTTTGGAATTTTATGAAGTCCCATTTGTCAATTCTTGATCTTAGAGCATAAGCCATTGGTGTTCTGTTCAGGAAATTTTCCCCAGTACCCATGTGTTCAACACTCTTCCCCACTTTTTCTTCTATTAGTTTGAGTGTATCTGGTTTTATGTGGAGGTCCTTGATCCACTGCACTTGAGTTTTCTACAGGTCGATAAGAATGGATCCATTTGCATTCTTCTACATGCTGACCTCTAGTTGAAACAGTACCATTTGTTGAAAATGCTGTCTTTTTTCCACTGTATGGTTTTAGCATATTTGTCAAAGATCAAGGGACCATAGGTGTGTGTGGGTTCATTTCTATTTTATTGCTCTATCTGCCTGTCTCTGTACCAATACAATACAGTTTTTATCACTATTGCTCTGTAACAGAACTTGAGGTCAGGGATGATGATTTCCTCAGAAGTATTTTTATTGTTGAGGATAGTTTTCGATATCCTGGATTTTTTGTTATTCCAATTGAATTTGCAAATTGCTCTTTCTAAATCTATGAAGAATTGAGTTGGAATTTTGATGGGGATTGCGTTGAATCTGTAGATTGCTTTTGGCAAGATGGCCATTTTAGTATATTAATCCTACCCATCCATGAGCATGGAGATCTTTCCATTTTCTGAGATCTTCTTCAATTTCTTTCTTCAGAGACTTGAAGTTCTTGTCATACAGATCTTTGACTTGCTTGGTTAGAGTCATACTGAGGTATTTTATGTTATTTGTGACTATTGTGAAAATGTCATTTCCCTAAATTCTCTCAGCCTGTTTATCCTTTGAGTAGAGGAAGGCTACTGATTTATTTGAGTTAATTATATATCCAGCCACTTTGCTGAAGGTGTTTATCAGGTTTAGGTAGTTCTCTGGTGGAACTTTTGGGATCACTTAAGTATACTATCATCTGCCAATAGTGATATTTTGACTTCTTCTTTTCCAATCTGTATCCCCTTGATTTCCTTTTGTTGTCTGATTGCTCTGGCTAGAACTTCTAGAACTATATTGAATAAGTAGGGAGAGAGTGGGCAGCCTTGTCTAGTCCTTGATTTTAGTGGGATTGCTTCAGGTTTCTCTCCATTAGAACATTTAGTTTAATGTTTGCTACTGGTTTGCTGTACAATGCTTTTATTATGTTTAGGTATGGGCCTTGAATTTCTGATCTTTCCAAGACTTTTAACATGAAAAGGTGTTGAATTTTGTCAAAGGCTTTCTCAGTATCTAATGAGATGAACATGTGGAGTTTTTTTCCCCTTTGAGTTTGTTTATAAAGTGGATTACATTGATGGATTTCTGTATATTGAACCATCCCTGCATCCTTGGGATGAAGCCTACTTGATCATGATGGATGATAGTTTTGATGTGTTCTTGGATTCAGTTTGCAACAATTTTATTGAGTATTTTTGTGTCAATATTCATAAGGGAAATTGGTCTGAAGTTCTCTTTGTTTGTTGTGTCTTTGTGTGGTTTAGGTATAAGGGTAATTATGGCTTTATTGAAAGAATTGGATAGTATTCCTTCTGTTTTTATTTTGTGGAATAATTTGGAAAGTATTGGTATTAGGTTCTCAATGAATGTCTGATAAAATTCTGCACTAAACCCATCTGATCCTGGGCTTTTTGGTTTGGAGACTTAATGATTGCTTCTATTTCTTTAGGAATTATGGGACTGTTTAGATGGTTTATCTGTTCCTGATTTAACTTTGGTACCTGGTATCTGTCTAGAAAAATGTCCATTTCATACAGATTTTCCACTTTTGTTGAATATAGGCTTTTGTAGTAGGATCTGATGACTTTTTGAATTTCTTCAGATTCTGTTGTTATGTCTCCATTTTCATTTCTGATTTTGTTACTTTTGATACTCTGTCTGTGCCCTCTGGTTACTCCGGCTAAGGGTTTATCTATCTTGCTGATTTTCTCAAAGAACCAGCTCCTGGTTTTGTTGATTCTTTGTATGAACCTTTTTGTTTCTACTTGGTTGATTTCAGCCCTGAGTTTGATTATTTCCTGCCTTATACTCCTCTTGGGTGTATTTGTTTCTTTTTCTTCTAGAGTTTTTATGTGTGGTGTCAAGTTACTACTGTATGCACTCTCCAGCTTCTTTTTGGAGGCACTCAGAGCTATGAGTTTTCCTCTTAGCACTGCTTTCATTGTGTCCCATAAGTTTGTGTATGTTGTGCCTTTATTTTCATTAAATTCTAAAAAGTCTTTTATTTCTTTCTTTTCCAAGTTATCATTAAGTAGAGCATTGCTTAACTTCCATGTGTATGTGGCATTTTTGTTGTTTTTGTTGTTATTTAAGACCAGCCTTAGTCCATCATGATCTTATAGGATGCATGGGATTATTTCAATCTTCTTGTATCTGTTAAGGCCTGTTTTGTGACAGATTATGCTGTCAATTTTGGAGAAGGTACCATGAGGTGCTGAGAGGAAGGTATATTCTTTTGTTTTAGGATGAAATATTCTGTAGATATCTGGTAAATCCATTTGGTTAATAACTTCTGTTGGTTTCTCTGTGTCTCTGTTTAGTTTCTGTTTCCATGAGAGTTGGGTGTTGAAGTCTCCCACTATTGCTGTGTGAGACTTGAGCTTCAGTAAAGTTTCTTTTTTGAATATTGGTACCCTTGCATTTGGAGCATAGATGATCAGAATTGAGAGTTCATCTTGGTAGATTTTAACTTTGATGCGTATGAAGTGTCCTTCCTTATCTTTTTTGATAACTTTTGCTTGAAAGTTGATTTTATTCGACATTAGAATAGCTACTCCAGCTTTTTTTCTTGGGACCATCTGCTTGGAAAATTGTTTACCAGACTTTTACTATGAGGTGTCACTGAGGTGTCTTTCCTGTATGCAGCAAAATGCTGGGTCCTCTTTACATATCCAATCTGTTAGTCTATGTATTTTATTGGGGAATTGAATCCATTGATATTAGTAGATATGAAGGAATAGTGATTGTTGTTTCCTGTTATTTTTGTTGTTAGAGGTGGGATTATGTTTGTATGGCTCTCTTTGTTTGGGTTTGTTGCAAGAAGACTACTTTCTTGCTTTTTCTAGGGTGTAGTTTCCCTCCTTGTATTGGACTTTTCCACCTATTATCCTTTCTAGTTCTGGATTTGTAGAAAGATATTGTGTAAATTTGGTTTTGTCATGGAATATCTTGGTTTCTCCATCTATGTTAATTGAGAGTTTTGCTGGATATAGTAGCCTGGGCTGGCATTTCCGTTCTCTTAGGGTATGTATGACATCTGTCCAGGATCTTCTGGCTTTCTTAGTCTCTGGTGAGAAGTCTTGTATAATTCTGATAAGTCTGTTTTTATATGTTACTTGACTTTTTTCCCTTTCTGCTTTTAATAATCTTTCTTTGTTTTATGCACTGGTGTTTTGTTTGGGAGGAATTTCTTTTCTGGTCTAATCTATTTGGAGTTCTGTAGGCTTCTTGTATGTTTATGGGCATCTCTTTCTTTAGGTTAGGAAAGTTTTCTTCTATAATATTGTTGAAGATATTTACTGGCTCTTTAAGTTGGGAGTCTTCACTCTCTTCTATACCTTTTATCCTTAGGTTTGATCTTCTCATTGTATCCTGGATTTCCTAGATATTTTGGGTTAGGAGCTGTGTTTTTCATTTTCTTTGACTGTTGTGTCAATGTTTTGTATGGTATCTTCTGCCCCTGAAGTTCTTTCTTCTATCTCTTGTATTCTGTTCATAATGCTTGTGTGTATGATTTGTGATGTCTTTCCTAGGTTTTCTATCTCTAGGGTTGTTTCCCTTTGTGATTTCTTTATTGTTTCTATTTCCATTTTTAGGTACTGGATGGTTTTGTTCAATTCCTTCACCTGTTTGACTGTGTTTCCCTGTAATTCTTTACGGGATTTTTTTTGTTTCCTCTTTAAGGTCTTCTACTTGTTTATCTGTGTTGTCCTTGTTCCTTAAGGGAGTTATTTATGCCCTTCTTAAAATCCTTTACCATCATCACGAGTTGTGATTTTAAATCCAAATCTTGCTTCTCTGGTGTGTTGGGATATCCAGTATTTGCTTTGGTGGGAGAACCATGTTCTGATGATGCCAGGTAGTCTTGGTTTCTGTTGCCTAGGTTCTTGTGCTTGGCACTCACCATCTGGTTATTTCTGGTGCTAGCTTATCTTGCTATTTCTGAGAGTGGCTTGACCCTCCTGTAAGCCTGTGTGTCAGCACTCCTGGAAACTGGCTCTTTCCCAGCAGGATCGGGTACAGAGAGCTGTGTCACAGGTTCAGTCCAGGTGCAGCTGGAAACTGGAAGTATCCTCTCCCAGATTGCTCCTCAGTTCCTGTGTCCACAGTGCTCCTGGCAGGTTCCTCTTGGACCAGGAATGTGAACAGAAGTGGTGGTCTCACCTGTGCTCTCAGGATTGTCCAAACTTTTAAGAGGCCTGCTCTCTCCTCACAGGTGTATCAGCACTCCTGGAGACCAGTTTTCAGCTCTAAAGCGCATGTGAAAACCCATCCCATCTGCCTACGTTAAATGGAAGGATTTCCTTCTTCTCCTCATCTTTCCTCTTTTTCTTTTTTCTTTTCTATGTAAAGGCATTTAGTAGTCCATGATCAGGCAGATTGTCATATACTCTGTTCACTTTCATAGGTGCTAACATAAACAATGTATTACTTTTGCCATATTGTCTGTGATGACAAGGAGGCTCCACTTTCATCTCTTTCTACCAATCAAATCAGAGTCATCAGATGCCTGTTTGTTTTTCTCTTTCCTTGGTTCCACTCCCTACCCAAGATATTCATCTTAAGGTTGTCAAATTCAGAGATGGCTTGGTTTTTCTGGATAATACTCATGGGGCCAATTTTAGAAACAGCCAAGAACACAAAGAAACCCATTGCCTTCATTTCCCTGAGCGGGGACTGCTAGCTCTCGGATTTGGCTACTCAGTCATTCAGAAACTTAGCAAGCAAATCCTTTAGCATAGGGCAGGGTTGCTACAGCAAAAAATCCATGTTCCGGAGGCAGCAGGGTTGTCTTCAGAGTGAGTCAGTAGCAGGGTGTTCTCCTCATTGACGGATCATTCTGACTGTGCCTTCAGGAATGGATGTTGATTATCCAGTAAGGCCATGGAGAAAAGCACATCTGGGTCACAGACACAGTTTTAGATGTAAAGTTCCTCAGCTCCCTCCTCATGATACCTTTTTCACAATAAAAGCATAAGGAATGGCTCAGCTTGTTGTAGTTCATGGCTGGCTGATTCTTCTGGATACTCCAACACCAATCAAACTGCTTCAGTTATATCAGCTTAAATTCCATGCCTTAGTCAATCCAGGCAATGAAGTGAGCATTGGTTAGGTCATCAAGAAGGGTGACAAGGAATTGCCACAGCTGAAGAGAGACTCACTTCTAATAGTGGAAGTCCCTCTCCATACATGGTGGACTCCTACTTGACTTTGCCTTCCAGTCTTCCAGGCACCAAGCAAGTGCCATCAAAGTATAGCGTGGGGTCCTTTTCATATGTGAATCCTTCATGGTTGTTGAAGAAATGCCCTCTTGTCATGTAGGAAGACTGGCAGTTAAGCCCTTCTGAATCTGCACAGTAATCTCAGGACTCCTGCTTGGTTCCTATCGCATTCCAGACACCCCACATTCACAGAGTGAGTCATGGTATTCCTGCTTAAATTCCTGAAGGGTTTGAGGAGCTTTGGGGACAATAGACTGATTATCTTCAGGAACTCCTGATGAGGAGACTTCAGACAGCTGTTGTTGATTTTTTTTTTCCTGGTGGATATTGGCTTTCAGGCACCATCTTTGGCATTTGCAGAGGCTGATGTGGCCAGGGGACCTCAAAGGTTTGTTGCTGTGATCCAGGTTCTGGATCTGAGTGTTGGACTTTATAAAACAGGAAGACAGAGACCAGTGAGATCCACATCTTATAAACCATGAAAGCGAAATGAAGAGCATTAGCATAACACAATTTTGTAAATTTTGTGACAGCAAACATAAGTTTAATGAGTGAAAGTTTTTATCCAATCGCGTAGTTTTTCTTCTATCATTTTAAACTGTGTTGGACTCATTAGTGAGCAAATACTTATTTTTAATAGGCCAGAACTCAGAAATAATATTGTATTTTCAAGCCATTATGATTATTTTTTCTGAATATTGTGACTTTACTACTTTTTCATATAGAAAATTCTTTTGTATACAATTTTATTCTCTAATGCACAAAAATTGTATAATGACTTTTTATTGTTCATATTTAAATTAATGCCTTGGAATTTCATACAATTATTTTCAACTTATTCACCCCCTTCCCTCCACTCCACCCACCAGATTCAATCCCCCTTCCCTACCCATTCCACTTTGTGTACTCATGTTTCCAAACCCATAGAGTCCTATTATGCTGTCCATATACTTTTGGCTGTGTTTGGATGTCTGCTGTGTCTTGGTCAACCTGCCAGGTACATACCCTTAAAGAAAAGTTTACTTTCTCTCTCTCAGTAGCTCTTAGTTACCAATAGCTCCTTACTTCATGCTGACCTTGCCTCTCCATGCTGAAATTTTATCTGGTTGCCTGAGGTTGTGTGGATCTGATGCATAAGTGCCATGAGTTTGTATATTCAGTTGCCACACTGTGCCCAGAAAACACTTTCTTATAGTCTTCCAGTGACTCTGGCTTTTTACACTTGTTCCATCCTCTTCCACAATGACCACTCCCCAGCTGAACCACAGGATAAGGGGCATATTAGATCAGGATTAAAGGAGGTTATAGACAATAAAGAAAGGCAGAACTGTTCTTTTAATTAGAACAACTGAAGGAAAACAGTATCTCCAAGGAAGTGGAGATTACACATTTGGTGTGGAGTACTTAGGATTTTTACAAAATGGAAAAAAGGTAATTTGGGGGATAGAAGATTCCATCTATAGGTTAGTCTCAATGTTAGAAGCTTCCACGGGTATTATCAGTCAAATTAGCATTCCTGTCTAGAGCTTCTTAGTCCACTTGAGGCTTTTGGGTAATTAACTTTTCAGGGTGTGTGATAGAGATCTCACTTTAAAACTTGAAAATTCCATTCTCCTTCTCTGCACTTTGACCACTTGTGGGTTTCTGTGCTAATTGACATCTACTGTAGAAAGCCATGATGAGGAGTAAGAGGTGCACTAACCTACGGGTAGAACAATAAGTCATTAGGAGTTGGTTTAATATTGTGTCTATTTAGCCGAGTGGAGCCTGTGCTCTAACTACACTTGGATTCTTGGCCTGTGTTAATGGTGTGAGGCATTGGTTTCATCTTGTAGAGCCAACCTTAAATCCAATCAGAAAGTGGTTGGTTACTCCTATAAACATTTGTGCCTTTATTGTACTTGTAATCATACCTTGCCAGGCCTGCTGTTTTGTTTCTCTCTCTCTCTCTCTCTCTCTCTCTCTCTCTCTCTCTCTCTCTCTCTCTCTCTCCCTTTGTTCATAGCTGGGTAGTATATACTAGCATGCATAGCACCCCTGCAGTGTCCAAGTCCTCCCATGGGTTCTAGGTTCTAGGCACCCATGAAGGGTTCTGTAGCACAGATTTAACTTGTACTCTCTTTCCTTCGTATCCTGACACATATAAGAAAGGACAATGACAAGCTGTCTTACTCAGGCTTTCTACTGCTGTGATGAAACATGACCAAAGCAATTTGGGGAGGAAAGGGTTTATTTGGTTTACACTTCCATATCATTGTTCATCATTGAAGGAAGGCAGGACAGGAAGCTGAAGACAAACATGGTGGGGTGTTACTGGCTTGTTCCCCATAGCTTGCTCAGTCTGCTTTTTATACAACCCAGGACCACCAGCCCAGTGGTGGCTCCACCCACAATGAAGTCAGTCCTCCTACATCAATCTCAAATTACAGACTTGCCTGTAGCTCAGTCTTATGGAGGCACTCTCTCAATTGAGATTTCCTCCTCTCAGGCAAGTTTTTCTCTATAGTTTTGTCAAGTAGACCTGAAACTAGTCATCGCACAAGCCCACTCTTCATCTCGTCCTTCCTGTTTTCCATTTTCCCTGACATACCACTAGGCTATGCAAAGGATAGCATCTTTTTTCCACTTCGCTTCTCCCTGTATTCAAGCAGACAGTTGAGGCTCAGTTTCATGTCATATTTTCCAAAGCAAAGACCATCTCACAGCCACTTAAGTCTGATTAAGATCCTGTCCCCATCTGTGTCACCCCTTCTAAGACTCAGGAGACATTGCAGAATAGGGGTGCAAAGAAAGCCAGAGGATGGGGAGGTATGCCACAAAAATATGCCTTGTCCACATAAAAGAACCATTATACTCATAAACTCATTGCAGCTATGGGTTCTGCATAAGAGTTGCACAAAATTGGGCCCATCAGCTTCATGGATGGGGTGTGGCATGAAATCTCACTCCTCTCTGAGAGACTATTAGTAGTTAATGGTTATCTGGGAAAGTAGGTAATTTTCTTCAGTGGTATACCCACTGATAAATTGCTCATGGTTCAGTAAATATCCTCCTACTCAAGCTCAAGTAACTCTACTCTCTCTCTCTCTCTCTCTCTCTCTCTCTCTCTCTCTCTCTCCCCCTCTCTCCTTTCCCCCTCTTTCTCTAGGTGTGTATGTGTGAGTCTGTCTCTCTGATTGACTGTTTTTCTTTTTTCTTTTTTTTTTTTTTTTTTCGGAGCTGGGGACCGAACCCAGGGCCTTGCGCTTCCTAGGCAAGCGCTCTACCACTGAGCTAAATCCCCAACCCCTGATTGACTGTTTTTGTCTGTTACATACATACATACATTCTCTCTCTCTCTCTCTCTCTCTCTCTCTCTCTCTCTCTCTCTTCCTTTCCCCCTCTTTCTCTCTGTGTGTATGTGTGAGTCTGTCTCTCTGATTGACTGTTTTTGTCTGTTACATACATACATTCTCTCTCTCTCTCTCTCTCTCTCTCTCTCTCTCTCTCTCTCTCTCTCTCTCTCTCCTGTTCCATGCATATTACTTTCAGGAATTTCAGTACATTCTGTGGTTCGGACATTCTGTTTTCTGGGCATCCCTCTATATCCACTTTATGCGCCCTTTTCATCAGGAAGTTGTACCACTTGAAGCTACATCAAAAAATACATATAACCACCCCAGGACTGTCTTCCAAGATGCTCTACTCTCAAACAACTCAACTTTGGTTCCATGACTTATTAAACTAAAAACCCTACCTTTTTTCAGTGTGTGTGTGTGGTGGGAGATGGTAATACCATAGCATGTATGTGTAGGACAGAAGACAGCCAGCAAGACTCGATTCCTTCCTTTCATCATGGGGCTCCCAGGGATCAAACTCAGACCTAATCAAAAATAGTCTTGGTGGCAATAGCATTCACCGATAAGCCATCTTGCCAGGCTGATGGACTGTCTTATCACACACATAACTTCCACTACAGTAAAGAGGCACACTATTCTATATGTGGAAGGGTAGCCTTATTGGATTTCCCTGATAATGACCTCAAATGGACTTTAGTAACATGCCTCATCATCAATCAGATAGGACACGGTATGTTCCTATCTTTTTTTTTTGTCCTGGTGGCCTTTATTCAGATACCAATTGCTTGTGTAATTTTTTCCCTGGGGAGATGTGAATAAAATCTTTTCACCTAGATAGGACACCAGTGACAGACCAAAGCAATGATTTGACCAATGTTCATCTTTTCACCAATGAGTTTATTTGGCTTACTTCCAAACAAGGATGTTCAAATTCAAATACCAATGTAAGAATATCACTGAAAAATCTTACCCCAGTGTGGATGATGACTTCCCCATAGTTGTATAGACAGATTCCTTGCTACTTCAATTAATCTTTCAACCATTTTTATCTCTAGCACAGTGGATCTCAACCTGTGAGTCACAACCCCTTTGGGAGTCACAGGACTGATTCATAAGGCTTGCATATCAGATATCCTGATTGTTGCAACTGAAAGTTTCATAACTGAAAAGTTGCAGTTATGAAGTAGCAATTATGAAAATAATTTTAGGGTTGGGGATCACTCCAACATGAGGAACTGTATGAAAGTGTCTCAGCATTGGGAAGGATGAGAACCACTGTTCTAGCACCTCATGAGATCACATGAATTCAGCTGTCAGGGAGGGACAGAAGGAAGCAGCTGAATTCTCTGGTGAGAGTGCTGACCCCATCTCTAAAGGAATATCAATAGGCTCGATCTCACCATAGAAGTGCTGATATCAAAATGCATGCTATCAAATCCAGGTTTTTATGTGAGTTCCAAGAGTTGAAGTCAGGTCATCAGGGTTGAGCGGTTAGTGCCTTTTTTCCAATGAGTCATCTTCCTGGCTCTGGTAACCTCATTTGGACAGAAAAATAGAACAGTTTTTGTTTGTAATTTTGAGTATCTCACCTAATCAAATACTTGCATGCAAGACAAATAGTCAACCAGGTCCCTTTTAGACAGTAGTTTTGGTGTGGTTGCTGTTTGGCTGCTTTTGGAGTTTTGATTTTGTAGTTCAGGGGTGGCATATAGGTCACATGCTAAGCAAATACTCATCTACTCCAGCCCAATAAACAAAACATCTTGAAGTGGTTTCTTAAATGTCAACAAAGAAAACTTTTTTCTGGTGTGGACCAAGTAATGGTGTGCACAAATGCTATTACGGAACCTCTTATTTGTATAACTTTAAAATCCGAAGTTGTGAATCAAGGATTTGTCGATTTCTCTTTCTGGCTATGTTTTTTTTTTTGGGGGGGGGGTCTTTTGAATAGATAGCATCAACCCTGTTGTATTTCATCTTTAATAAGTTGTAAAAATAGTGTTTTAAAATGAATAGATAAACACAGGAATTTCCTGGCATCTGACATTAATTGGACTGTTGGTGTATTTTATGTAGTCTAGGATATCCTCAAACTTTCTATGTAAGCACTATGACCTTGAACTTTTGGTCCTCTTGTTTCCACCTCCCAACTGAGAGTAAAGAAGTTCCCCATCATACCAGCTTGGTGTGATAAATACATTTTAATAAAAGTAGATGCTGCTGGGAGAAAAAAGACATCGTGGCCAGAGACACCCTTGGCAAATTTTTAAGGAAAGAAGAAAGCTGTGCCCATGAGAAGGGGATGGGGCCTTTTACAGAAGGTGACAGTGTCACTGGCCTTGTCTTGCACCACTTGAGTTGGGTTGAATTGAAGTGACATTTTAAGCTGACTGTTCACTCACTTGAAGTAATAAATATATGGTGCCACTGTCCTCTCAGAAATTGTTTCTTTGGCATGAGGCACAATGGCATTAGGAGTTAGGCTCTATCTGTTTATATCAGAGGTTCTCAATCCATGGGCTTCGATGCCTTTGGGGGTCAACCTTTCACAGGGATTGCCTGAGACCAGAAAACACAGATATTTACATTATAATTCATAACAGTAGCAAAATTATAGTTATGAAGTAGCAACAAAAATAATCCTACGGTTGGGGGCGGGGTCACCACGACTTGAACTGTATGAAAGGGTTGCAGTATTAGAGGCGGTTGAGAGTCACTGATTTATACAAAACATTATAAACCACTCGGTCAGGCTTCAGCCTTCAGGATCTGTGCACTAGAGAATGGGGAAGGTTGCCTCTTATTTTGGGCCTTTTGTCTTTATAGTAGTTTTGTCAGTGAGAAACCACAGAGGATGGGGAGGATGGACATAGGAGGCTAAGGTGCAGACTAAGGCATCTGATGTTTTCTGGGTCGTGTTTTGGTTTTGGTATGCACAGAGTTGCTGGATCAACCTGTATGTTAGATACTTTTCTGTGACAGTGATAAAACACCATGACCCAAAGTGAGTAATGGAAGAAGGGGTTTAGTTTGGCTTATAGTGCCAGAGAGCTAAGAGCTTATCACGATGGAGAGACATGACAGACAGCAGGCAGCAGCCGTGGAGGCCAGATTATGAAGCGGAGAAGCTCACCTGCATGCCTGAAAGCAGAGGGCACAATAGAAAAGGCACGATGGGGCTTTAAACTCTCGAGGCTACCTCCAGTGACCTTTAACAATGTCGTATCTCCTAAACTTCTCCCCACAGTACCGTCAACTGTTACCAAGTGCGCAAATATCTGAACCTAGGGGGGCACATTCTCACTCACACCGCTGCTGCCTCCAATACGTCTGTGTGAAGAAGGTTTGCGAAGGTCACGTGACTCACTCTTGTGGAGAAAGGATTTCTACACGTGCCAGGTGAGACTAATAAAATGACCTAGGTGACAATGTCCCTTTGGTAAATATGAAGGTTGCTGGGACATTCACCCCTGGTGCTGGGGACTGGGGATAGCAGGGAATTGCAGCTTCCCTGAGTTATATCTTATGTGTACTTGACCATTCACTGCTGACCTACACTGGAGCTCCATTTCCGGGGTCAGTTTGTTCTTTGAACTTGGAAGTATGTGCAACCTTATGAGTGTGCGTTTCCCTTGTGATCCTTTATGGTGAAGAGTTTTTTGGTGTGGTTTGTTTGTTTTCTTTGCCAGCTTCATACAATCTAGGGTTCTCTGACAAGGGGGTGTTGTGTTAAATAATAAAAAAGGATGCACCATCCCACACTAGCACCCGCTACTCTCTGGCTCCAGTAGTCTCGCCGCTTCCATGGCGAGCCCCATGCAGCGATGCCCATCTCATGGTTAGCCATCACGAAGCTCTGTAACCTGGTAAAATCAAAACTCTAGAGGCTTGTAATGTATCAGTCAGATTTATATCAGTAAATTCTCACCCCACAAAATGCTCAAACAAAGAACTCAGAGCCAATTGATATTGATATAAGCTGCCCACTTAGATTGGATAAATTGTCCTGTAATAATCCATCCTTATATGATATTCATAACTACCTGGGGCTACTTAAAGCTACATAGATCTGGGTTGTCCTTCTCTTCCTCCATCTCCCTTCCTTCTCCTTTCCCTCCTCTCTCTCTCTCTCTCTCTCTCTCTCTCTCTCTCTCTCTCTCTCTCTCTCTCTCCTCAAAAACTCTCAGCCTGCCCTTTTCTACTGTCCCGTCATAGGCTGTGTCCTTTCACCTGCCCTCACCTGCTTACAGACAGCAATCTATAAGGGGGATCCTCAGTTGATGAAATGCAACCATCGGATTGGCAGACAGACAATTCTGTGGGAATATTTTTTTTTTGATTAATGACTCATGTGAGAGGGCCCAGACCACTGTAGGTTGTGCCAACCTTGGGCAGGCAACTGAACCTTAAGAAAGGTAGCTGAACGTGAACCTGGTAACAATCCAGTAAGCAGCATTCCATCTTGGTTTCCACTTCACTTCCGGGTTCCCGCCTGGAGCTCCTGCCTCAGCTCCTGCAGATGACAGACCACAACATATGAGCAGTGGTGCAGTCACAGTGACTCCCTGAGACGGGTGAAAGGAATGAAATCAGGACCAAGTTCTCAGCACAAAGGGACAATGGGCAGGGATACGAGAAAAAGACAAGTGATAGAGGACAAGGAGAAAAGAGAAAGGAATACAGGAGAGAGGTCAGGGATACTTGTCCTAGAGGGACAAAGGACTGCCTCCAGGTAGAGAGGAGAGGGGAGAGAGGTAGGAGACAGACATAGCACATTGAAAAGCAGCAGTTTATAAAGGGAAAAGCCCATGGTGGGGTGAGCTGGTTAATTATGACTGAGTGTGTTGATTAGGTGACCAAAGGGGGCTTTAGATTTCAGGACTCCAATACTTTGATAGCTAGAACTTGGTAGTCAGCCTCAGGAAGAGGAAGTGGCCAAATAAGGGAATAGACCATGGTGGGTAGCATTAGGAATGTAATCTAATAGTTAAGCAAGGCAGAGGGACTGGGGGAAAGGGCAAAGCCTGCCAGAGCCATGTTTGCTCTGCCTGGGCCTGCTAGAGCCTCCAATGGGACCCCTGCTGGACTGCTGAGAGGTAGATGTCTTTATCAGCTACTGAAGTCACTCAGTTTTGCCTCATGGACCATTCCTATAGGGACTGTATTTGCAGGGCAGAGACTAGATTTCAAAACGTTCGCTCTCTCTCTTGAGAGTGACACGTGGGCTCAGGGGTTATGTGTTATTTGGAAGGTAGGTTGTAAATGTTTGCAGATGACAACAGAAGTCGTCAGGTCAAGTGAAGTAGTCTGTATCTCATCGTTAAAGTGTGAGCAGTTTTGCTTTCTTTTTGTATCTTCAAATTCTACTGTCTCCATACCTTGAATAACTGTATCTATAGGTTTGTGTGTTTAAAACTTTATTAGTTAAAAGTGGAGAGACTTGAGGAATTATGTATAAGAAATGAATGGCTTCTCCACCAATCTAATAAATGGAATTGAGTCGAATTTATAGTTTTAAAAAGGGCAGGTTTATTGAGGCAGCTCTCAGGCAGATTCAGCAACGTCACAGAAGTGAAGTCACACGGCTGGGTTGCAGTGGGGGCTTTTAAAGGGGAGTAGGAGGGAGTTGTGGCGCAATGGTGAGGTACTGGAAATGTACCATTATTTGGTAAGTTTGGGCCCTGTTAGATGGGTCATAAGTCCAGTGGTCACTTTGGAAGCTGGAACTCAGAGCTGGCTTTGTCCAGTGTTTTGAGTGGGATTATGCAAGTGCCAGCACCTGGTCAGAGGAGAAGGGTGGGAACCTCTTGGCCCAGACCATTTGCCTTTGTCCCCAAACTTCCAGCCTAACCAGAAAACCTTGGGCCTGGGCTTCATTTCAAATTCCTGAGGTGTGTGGCTCTCAGTGTTACAGGCATGGACTTGACTCTGGAAAGCAGCAAGTGAATTTCCAGATGCTTAAGGCCTTTTACAATGAATTAATTGTACAAAAGATTGCTTATTAAAAGAGAGATACAGAGAACCTCAGGGGGTGTGCCAGATCTTTCTGTGGCCAAGTTCCAAGAAAAGGAAGTGGAAAGGAAAGGACTTTGTGACTGTTGTTGTTGTCATTATTATTATTATTATTATTATTATTATTATTATTATTATTATTAAACCTTTTTGTGTATATTGCTGTTTTGCCTGGCATATCTGTGTAAAGGTGTTGGCTCTCCTGGAACTGCAGTTACAAACAGTTGTCAGCTACCATAAGGGTGCTGGAAACAGAGCCAGGGTCCTCTGGAAGAGCAGCCAGGGCTCTTGACCACTGATTCAGTCTCCAGTCCCAGTTATATGGCCTTTTATGGGTCACTTACAATGTATCCATCTCTTCCACTGTCCTACAACAGGCTTTCCAAGCATTCTCCCTTGCAAGAATGAAGCTCAGCTTTGTTAGGGGCGGTTTGTCTTCTGTGGCTGCCCCCTTCATATGTTAATGCCTGCAATCTTCTTCTGCTGGAAGTTCCCTGTCCTCGAGCATCATCAGGCTCTCCCTCATAGTCTAGTGTAACCTCACCTGTCCTAGGTGGCCCTTCCTCTCCAATGTCACATGTCTTCATGGACAGTGAGTCTGGAAATCCCTGAACACACCTGTGACTCTTTGAGGAGGAGGAGGAAGCAGGAATCACCCCAAGTGTTAGGAGAAAGTCAGTCAGGGCAGGAAAGCCAGGACCAGTTTTGCTTATGGACTGGTTTTGCTAATGATCTTTTCTTCTAGGCTGGACCAGTGTGGCTCTAGAGGATGAAGCTGGGCCAGCAGGGAAGTCTGGTGCTCTTTCAAGTACAGTGTGCATCTCCAGCCATTCAGCCTTTAGGAGCAGCTTATGGCTGCATGTGCTCGTAACCTCAGCATTGGAAGGCAGAGACAATCAGACTCCAAGAGCTTGCTGTCCCAGCCATTAAGACAATATCCTGTTTTGCCCTCTGAATGCTTATGCATGGATACATATACTTGCACACTCACATGAATGGCCTACACCACATACCTGTCAAGATGGGGCCCACCACGGACCCATCATTGTCTGGTGTAGGGCTCATCCTATAAGTGTTGTTAGACCAGTGTGAAATACAAGTACCCTTTGGGTGGTGTTCTTTCCTTCTCCTAACATGAGATTTCTATTTCTTTGGAGGCCATTGTTTCAATAGCCTGGTAGATTGAGAGATAGGAGAGTCTCAAATATCTCATCAGAGCCGTGGTTGTCACCCTTCCTGATGGTGTGACTCCTTAGTTCAGTTCATGTTGTGATGACCCCAATCATAAAATTATTTCTGTTGCTACTTCATGATGGCAATCTAGCCTCTGTTATAATGTAAATATCTGATATATGCAGGATATCTAATATGTGATTCCTGAGAAAAGGTACATTTGACCTCCAAAGGGGTCTCGACTCACAACTTGAGAACCACTGTGTCAGTCTCTCCATTGCTGCCAGTTACACGAGGAGCATTGAAGTGAAAACTTCTAGTTTCTTTGGAAAGTTATGTACATCAAATGATGTTTTGCTAGGATACGCATGTGAAAGGATGTCTTGCTAACGCAGACATGTGAAAGAATGATTTCCTGGAGCAGACATGTGAAAGTATGCTTGATGAAGGAGTATAAATATGACCCCACAGACAGTGGGAGACGAGCACTCAGCAATGATTTGGTTTGCTCTGCTTTGCTATTCTTTGCTAAGGACCTGGGTATACTGTTTTGCCTTACAAAGCCTTGTTGAGCTCAACTTGTGGTAATGCCACCATTTTGAGAAACTTATCCAAGAACTGCTCATGAGGCTCCTGTGGCAGCTTGATGCTTCTGTGGCCTTGCCTCAGGCTGGTTGGTGTCTGCTTGCAGAAGACTGGACTGAAGCTGCTGGTTCATGTGTGGTGTCTGCCTGCCTCGAGGACTGGTCTGCAGCTGCTGAGTCATATTTGGTGTTTGCTATGGGACTGGACTGCTGAGAAAGAAGACTGAGCTTGCCCCAAAAAGAACTATTGCCCAACAGGTCCACTTCCCCATTTCCCAATAACTTTTCTCTTTTACTACCTCTGCTGGGTGGTGGGCTAAAGGAGAGGTTGAACCCTTATTAAAAATTTATGCCTACAGAACATCGTTAAGATTTAGGATGAGAGGGGAGTTCTAAAAGTTCAGTGTGGTAGAACATTTCAGTGCGGACTGAACAGAGTCTGTTTACTGTTCTTGACCTTCTTCATTGGGGTGTCTCTAGGAAAACATGTATCTTTCTGGCTTTAAGAAAGCACACTTTATTTACTATTTTTAATAAGACATCTGTTTTAGTGTTTTACTGCTGTGAACAAATACCAAATGACCAAGGCAAGTCTTAAAAAGGACAACATAGATTTGGTGCCAGCTTACAGGTTCAAAGGTTCAGTCCATTATCATCAAGGTGGGAACATGGCAACATCTAGGCAGGCATGGTACAGACTGAGCAGAGTTCTATATCTTCATCTGAAGGCTGCTAGTGGAAAACCAACTTTCAGGCAGTTAGGATGAGGGTCTTAGGGGTTGGGGATTTAGCTCAGTGGTAGAGCGCTTGCCTAGCAAGCGCAAGGTACTGGGTTCGGTCCTCAGCTCCGGAAAAAAGGGGACTAAAATTCAGTGCTGGTCGGTGACAATGCGGGATGCAGGGATCCTGCTTCAGGACAGCAACTCCAGGAGAGCAACTTCGAAGCCTCAGGAAATGGCCTCAAAATTGGAGCTACATCAAGGAAATCCTTCCACAACAGGGTCGGATGCAGCCAGTTGCCAACGTCTCTCCTAGTGTGTTTCCCCTCCCCTCCCCGTCCCTCCCCAATTTGGGGTTAGAGTTGCCAGGGCTTCCTCCAACTTCTCCAACAACTTGTTTCTTTAGCCAACAGAATGCAAGCCAGCAATGGACTACAGTGAGTGACTTAATGGAAACGGGAGCTAGGTGGCAGGATTATTCTGTAAACAAGAGAGAAAAGCCAATTTACAACTTTACCCAAAGCTACAACTGTGGAAAAATGTAAACAGAATGTACTGGGTTTCTCTATCAAAGGACTGAGTCAGGTAAAATTCCACTAAAATAACTACAAAGAAGCCACTTGGCAGAAATTCCAACTCTTCCAGGGGCAGCACTTCTTGAAATCCAAGTATATATCTGCTCAGAGTTGTCTGTGCTCAAGACTGCATTCTGCCTTATCAACTGGACCTTTACATTAACCATTCATGGGGCTGGAGAGATGGTTCAGTGGTTAAGCACAGCAGTTGCTTTTCCAGAGGTCCAGAGTTAACTCAACATGGTGCCTAACAACCATTTGTAATGGAATCAGAGTGAGGCACAGGATCCCTTTACATTGGGAATGAAAATCCAGCAGGAGCAGGTTTTCTGTTTCATTTGACATGACTACACACATTTCTGCTAAAGTAAAAATATTTTGCCTTGCAAAATTGCTTTCATTAGACTCCTGACCTTTTATATTTTTATTTATTTATTTATTTATTTATTTATTTATTTATTTATTTATTTAAATACTGTTCATGGACTGCAGCAGCCACTGGGGGACACGGGGACCCTTGGCTAGAAATACATATGGCCAGCATCCAGGATGTGGGAAGGAGGAGAAGTGGCGGTCAGACCGGCCTCCAGGGCATCTGTGTATCTGGTGGCTCTGCAGGTCATGCAGGCCTGGTCCTCTTGGGTGGAGCTGAGCCAGCAGGCTGAGAGCTACAGCCCTGTCTGTCACTGAGCACTTGTTGTTGTAGCCCCTCTGGGCAGCTAGGCTCCTGCAGCGCTGTGTCTCCACAGTCTGGGGACTATTGTGGTAATACTGGGGTTCTTGAGCATGCAGAGCCGTGGACTGTGATGACTCTGGGTTCTGAGCATATTATGTCAGAAACACATGGGCACATCAGTGTCCTACCACAATGGCAGTCATCTTTCAAACTGTGCACTCACAGGGAGTTGGCTTGGTTATCAGCAGTTGGCCAAGTAAGTCCAATTTTGCCTCTATTTGAAACTGGCAAACACAGGTACCTTTATTTCTATTTTTCCTCCTACTTTTCTTCCTCCTTTTTCCTCCTTCCCAGTTGGTTTTTTGTTTGTTCGTTTGTTCGTTGTGTTTGTTTTTGAGGTAGGGTTTCTCTACATGGTCATGGTTGTCCTAAAACTCCCTTATGGATACCTGGTTGGCCTTGAACTAACAGAAACTAGCCTGCCTCTGCCTCCCAAATGCTGATATTAAAGACATGCACCACCATGCTCAGTTCTTTTATTCTGATCTTAATTACTGACATTAATTTTCATGTGGTAACATACAAATGTTCATGTTACAGAGTGGCCCGAGAAAGGGTTAAAGAGACTGCTGTGTTTAGAGGGGCCTGAGAGATCAAAAGTCTGTCCTGACAACAGGCAGAGTGCAGTAAAGAAGCAAGAATGAGTCTGTAGGGGACCAGATGAGTAGGCTCAGCAGCTACAAACACAGAGATGTGCCCAGAGAAGGCTGTGCTTGGTTGGAATGGAGCTGAGCGTTTCAGACAGAAGAAACTGCTGTGTCTTGATCCCTTAGCAGAGTCTTGGCTGTCTTGGAACTCAACTCACTCTGTAGACCAGGTTGGCCTTGAACTCAGGGATCCATCTGTCTCTGCCTCCAGACTGCTGGGATTAAAGGCAGGTACTACCACCACCCACTTAGGCAAGTCTTTTACTATACTAATTTCCTGGAAGAGCATCTTGAGGATTGACTGTGTGAGTAGGCAATGTTCCTGCTACTCTTCGGTCTATCTTGGGGTGTTCCTGTTCTAGTCTCAGGTGAGGGCGTTACATCTGGTATAGCAGATAAGTGCAGGTGTTTGGTGTTTCTGATACACACTTATTTTCAGTACTGTACTGATTTATATCAATCATGTCCTGACATAAATAATTTATCTGTTTGTGTCTACTAGTCTGTTGGTAGATGATGGTTGACTTTTTCCTCCATCTATCTGTCTATCTGTCTATTCATCTTATGCCCCTATTGCTGCCCTCCTCCCTCCTCTCCTCTCAGTCCCACCCTCCCACTCTTTCCCCCATTCTCCCCTCTCCTTCTCCTCAGAGAAGGGGAGTCTACCACCACAAACACCACCACCACCACAAACACCACCACCACCACAAACACCACCACCACCACAAACACCACCACCACCACAAACACCACCACCACCACCCGTGGGTATCAACCCACCCTGGCACATTGTGTTGCAGATGATGGTTATTTTAATGTGTAAATAAGATGGATAATTCTTTTTTGACACTGATACTCAAATTGGAGTAACTTTAGTAACAATTTTTATTTAATAAAATTAAGTCATTTTAGGCTTGAAAGAGCCAGAAAGCTGTTATTCCCCACACCCCATCTTCTTTGCCTTGTCCTTTCTTCACCTCAGGGGCACCTGCTTTTCCTATGAGTCTTAGATTCAAAGGAATTTTCTCTATCAATGAGTGGTGTCATTAGGACAATAATTATCAGAACTTGTAGTAAGTCCCAAATTTCCATCTTCTTCCAACATTGTCATCAGAAAGGGAGATTCATACTCACAGAGGCTGGAGTTGTACCTTGTCATAAATGTTACTACCCTTTGATTGTAGTCACACACGGTTTTAAAACACAAGACCCTGATACATGTAGGCTGTGACTATGTGAAAAGAATAACACAATAAGGAAAGCCTCAAGTGTAAAGAGGAAATGATGAGGTCCGAAGAGGAAAAGAGAAAGGTTGAAATCAACCATTTCTTGCAAATCCCAAGAAATGTAAGTTGAGTTTGATGCTCCATTCAAGCCTAACTCTTTGCTATGGTCTCCAATACCTACCTGTCATTTGTCTAGTTCATCAATCAAAGCAGTGGGTTTGATTTTGTATATCTTGTTTTTATCTGGAGTTGCAAAAGTTTTGTCCACCGTAGTCTTGTGTTTAAAGTGTGTATTCTGCATATGGGATCTATCTCTTGATATCATGTGCACTGCAACCAATGTTTGATTCTACTTTGCTATTTCTATTTTAGCACCTTTAATGTTTTTGTTTTAGGGCATAGTATTGCTGTCCAGTCAAGACTGACCTAGAGCTCACTATGCCATTGCAATTGGATTTGAATTCACTTCTGTGGTGACTTGGATGCTAAATGTTCCCCATAGTTCTGACATTTGAATACTTGATCCCCAACTGGTGGTGCTGTTTGTGTAGGTTTAGGAGTAAGACCTTAAGATAGAAATTATACTGCTGGGGGCAGGCTTTGAGAGTTTAAATACTCTTGCCATTTCTTGTCTGTTCTCTCTGCTTCCTGCTTGTGGTCAAGATGTGAGCCTTCTGCTTCTGCAGCTGCCCTCATGCCTGCTGTTTGCTGCCACACCTCCCCACCATGACACAGACTCGGATTGTTTTGGAACTGAAGGCTCAAATAAATACGCCCTTCTTCTTGTAAGTTGACTTGGTCATAGTGTATTTATCATGGAAATACAAAACTAACCAATACACCATCTTTCTGCTTCTGCCTCCTAAGTGCTAGCATTGTATGCATTTGTCACCATTACCGGCTTGTATTTCTCTTAATGTTCATATACATATATGGTCTATTTATGTAAAACATAACTCTTACTTTACAAGAAATAAGAGTTTGTTTATTCTGGAGCTAAATCTGACACAGATTCAGGGCATCACAAATACCATATTCCGATGTCCTAACAGTTTTATGAAGTTTTCCCAGATAAAGACCAAAAAAAATTTACAAGTCAGGGCTTTTAAAAAAATATTCATTTGCTGGAAGCATTGGGCAGGCAGGTTATAGCAAAGCAGAGAAATCCTAGCTGTAGGTTTCAGAAGTTACTGGATCACGTGCTTAGTTAAGTTCTCTTTTCACAGTGTGGCTCCAGATCGAACTCAGGTGGCCATGTGCTTTTGCCTGCTGATCCATCTCACCAGCCCCAGATTTTTTAATGTAGTTGTATCTTCTGGTGACTTCAGTTCACAGCTGCATCCATTTCTTATTGAGTATTCTTTTTTAGGAAACTCTTACCATAAAGGCTGACTGGTATGTCTCTCTCCTCTCCTTTCCTACGCACAAAGGCTAATTGATGGTGTCTTTTCTCTAGTGCTTTCTTCAGCCCCTTCTCCTCTTCCCGTCTGGCTCTTTCCCCTTCCTTTCTTTCCCCTCTTTCCCTCTCCTCCTCCGCTGCTCTCCTCTCTCCTCTCTCTCGTCTTCCTTCCCTCTCATACACACACAAAGATTCACCAAGCAGGACACCCCTCCTTGCCCCGCCCCCTTGCTTCTCCCATTAGCATCCATGTATCTCAAGCTCCTGTGGCTCTTGCTTAACACAGCCCCGAGTAGCCAAGCGATAATCATTCTCCTGCCCAGACCTCGTTGGTGCTGAAATCATTGGCAGGAACCATCATTCCAAGCTTGACTGCGACTTTGAACACTTTTCTTTAGACTTCCTGTTTAAGATGTGGTTTGATCGTCATTATTGGAGTACAGGAGAATGGAATGTGTGCTTCCCAGGACACAACAGTTTATCCTTGCTTGACATATATAGTTACTGTGATTTCTGTCTCTGTTGGGTCATGCCTGCTCTATCGTGAATCAATTTTCTGTTAAAGCTGATTCACTGAATACTGACTTCATTTCAGCAATGGTTTTGTTCATACCCGTCTTAGCAGTATACTGGCCTGAATAGTGTCGTTCCAAAGTCTTTTTTTTTTTTTTTTGGTAGGCAAGCTATCACTCTCTTATTCACATTTTAAAAAATGTTACACATTTACTATGCTACCTGGTCTGGTAAAGTTCTTTACATTATTTACCAGTCAAAGGTTTGTTTTAAAAATTAAATAATTCTATACTTAGGTATGTGAGGTGACATGTTGGCGACATTAAAAAAGTCTTCATAGAAAGTGTTTTGTCGGTTGACATTCTTTAGTAAAAATGTGATCTTTACTTAATAGAACACTAGTACTATTCATTTTAGTTAAGCTCGGTCTATAAGGAACTAGCTACATGCTTCTAAATGTTGTCTTTTAATGCAATCACAGGCAATCAGTCAGGTCTCTAACAGCCTGTGACAAGATAGTCAGTAGGAACTATTATGCCAGCTTCATCATCTTGAGAATACATTGAGGCCAGACATGATGGTGTACTTGCAGGGCAGAACCAGGTGGCTCTCTGTGAGCTCAAGGCTAGCCTTTCAGAGTGAGCTCCGGACCAACCAGAGCTACATAATGAGAGCCTGTCTTTAAAAAAAAAGAAGAAGAAGAAGAAGAAGAAAAAGAAATGCATATGTTAGGCCTCAGTCTCCCTCTGACAATCATGTGAAGCTATTGTAGTGATTCTGAGAAAGAACCAGGGTTATAAGCGTTTCATAGCAGTCGGCACCAAGTGCTTGGGAAAGCCACGTAATTCTTTACTCAGGAAAAGTTCCTCCTGATAGCATTTCTAAGATACCAGAAGAAGTGGAAATTTTTAGTTTGCATTTTTAACATGAACGCTCAGGGCATGTAGAGTCAATTCTTTTGTAGGAATTAGGTAACTGGAATTTGTTATGAGAATTTTAAGAGACTCAGTGTAAAAGAGAAGTTAACACAATCTGTCAGCACGGGGCAACTGTCCTATGTTGCTGTGGCTTTGCCAAACTGCTCTAGTCTACTGTCAGAAAGAGTGTAATGACCAAGACAGGACTCAACATATAGAACACAATATCGTGTCACCTCTTATGAATTAAGTCTGCATCTCTAATACTGTGATGCTCGGCCTTTTATATCTTCAAGGGTGTGGCTGTCACATTCACATTGGAGGAGTGGGCTATGCTAGATTCATTCCAAAGGAACTCTAAGATGATGTAATGTAGGAAAAATCAGGACTATGGCTTCTATAGGTAAATAGGTCATCCTCTCCATATTTAACCAATCAGAGAACAGTGCTTCTTTGCTGCTGTATAAACTAGGGTGTGAGGAAGAAATATTTCATTGAATATATCTGGCAGAGTCACTTTATACCATAAATACAGCTAGAATGTTAATATTTCTGTTATGTAGTAATTCATAATAATTTATCTAGGTCTATATTTTAGGAAACAAAGTGAACCATAAAATATGAAAATAGTACTAAAACTTCTGAGAAACCAAGCTAATCTATACTCCCATAAGGCAGCAGTGCGCCTCAAGAATCCGGATATGCCAAAATTTTTTTTTAAAGAAGCAAAAGATAGAAACATACTCAACCTTCAAAATGATTTAATCTTAGGAAATTTTCTTCAAAACTTCATACATGTTGATCAGAACTAACCTCAAGTAGCCCCATAATGTAAACAACTAGAAAATCATGGAAACGACTAGAAAACTATGATGCCAGACATGATGGGATTGCAGGTAGCTCGGCTACCCTGCCTTAACTCTGGGAACAAGTCACTCTACCAGCCCCCACCCAGCTTCCTTTGAATCCATGGATAAAAGACCGTTGTTCAATTTCAACTTGCCTTCTGGCACAATTGCTGGGCACTACTATCTCTGGCCTAGAAAAGTGTACCCTTATCAATATTCTTATCTTTCCCCTGCCCTAAACTTTAATTGCCCAGTTACATCTAGCCCCTGCTAAACATCCCTAACCACTTGCCTGTAGGAGTGGCCTTGTGTGGCCACTCCGTTTTGAGATCTCACAAGGCTGGCAAACTTTTCTCCATCAGAAACCCGGCACACTTACCTTTCCTCCCTTGAATCTGTTGGCTTGCCTCTCGGGAACAGGAAGTCCCGCCTATCCCTTCCACCGAGCAATTGGTCCATAGCTTCTTTACTGACAGATCGAGAACCAATTGGGGGAAAGGACCTTAGCATCAGACCTCCCTGTCCCAAACCCCCGTAAACACAGGTGGTTTGTTTGTTTGTTTGTTTGTTTGTTTGTTTGTTTGTTTTGAGACAGGGTCTCACACTGTATACCTGTCTTGCCTGGAATTGACTACGTAGAACAAAGTCATAAAGATCCAGCTGCCTCTGCCTTGCAAGTGTTAGGATAAGTGTTAGGATTCAATTCGTGGATACAAAATCCAGCAGGAAGTGACACTTTTAAAAATCATATTCGTATATACAGATTTCATTCCCAGCATAGGACTCACAGATCGAATTATCTGCTAAATATGGATACAAGGATTATATGAAAAATAAATTTTCTGGAGCTTGAAAACTTGTTTAGTGGTTAAGAGTACTTGCTACTCTTATAGAATACCTAGTTCCAGTCCTCAGAAAGCACTCAAACTAGGACTGTGGAACAGAGTGACTAACTGTATGTATATAAATGTGGCATAGGCTTTCAGTGTTTGCTAGCCTGGAGGGAGTATAACAGAATCATTCATGAGGGCCGTTGTGATAGTTGTCCTCAATCCGTGTGGTGAAGCCGCCAGTCTAGACATGCTCAAAGACCTCAATAGGGAAGAGAGTTGATAGTTCTTCTTCTGATAAGTGATTAATAAAATCTTAAGCTGGATGTGATGGTGCACACCTTTAACCCCAGCACTTGGGAGGCAGAGGCAGATGGATCCCTGAGTTTGAGGCCAGTCTTGTCTACAGCATGAATTCCAGGACGGCCAGGGCTACACAGAGGAACCCTGTCTTAAACTCCCTCCAAATAAATCTAGCAAAATCTTACTAATGTGTTTTTCATTTTTTTTAAATAGAAACGATGGAGAAAACCTGAATGTGAAGAAAATAATATGGAGAAATGTCCTTCTTGCCTGGGTACCTGATATATCACAAAGGACATAAATCCTCTGAATGTCAGCGATATGAAGGAGAAAGTGTAAACAACGGAGAACACCTCCTCTTCTCTCAGTTCAGTCAGAAGCATGAAAGTCTACATACTGGGGAGACACCTAAAAACCATTCCCAGAATGAAGGTCGCAATCGTGAACTGATTCACAATGCAACAAAAGACGGCAGGTGTAAGCCACACTGAAAAGTGTTCATTCCCTCCAGTCATCAGCCACGTCTCAATGGAGAGAAGTCCTATGTATGTAAGCAACGTAGGAGTGTTTATTCACCACCGTTCCCTTAGATGCCTCAACGTGATACACAGTGAGAAGAAAGCGTGTGCAAGTGAGTCATGTGGGAGAGCCTTTACTTCTAATTACATTAAAACACATAGATGAGTTCACACTGGAGAGAAACCTGATGTGTGTACCCAGTGTGGGAAAGCCTTCACCTTTCACAAAGCCTTTTACAAATATTCAACAATTCACCATGGAGGAACTTTACAAACAGAATTTGGGAAGGCTTCATTATCTCCTAATAGCATTCATAAGAGTTTACACGGGGAAAAATACTGTGAGTAGAAGCATTTGGGGACACTGCTCAGTTCAATTCACTCAATATGGAGAGCATATTTGTTTAGAAGAGTCATATATACAGAAGTCTTCTGTTAGCACGCATGTGTAACACAACCTGGATGAAATCCTCTGATCGTTAAAAACTACAGGAAAATCAAGACTAGTAGCCAACAGCGCCAGTCCTGTGAAAGTTCTTCATATGTTCAATACAATAATTGAAAGTCATAGGAAGGTCTTAACATGTATTATTTTTGGAATGCTCCAGATAATATACAGTCTGAACAAATGAACCAAAAGCTATGAATATATTGTGCTTATTTGGAACATGTAAGGTAATCTTTTCCTTTAGTTTTTAGAAAGGGTTGGGCTTTGTAACCCAAGGTGTTATTGGACTGATTATCCTCCCACTTCTGTTTTTTTTTTAATATTTGGATTAAAGATATCTGTTTTGACATGTAGTACCCCGTAGCTTAGAGTAGGTCTCTCTAGACTGTATGTTTCTGATTTTAGTTCTAAAAAACAAGTGTGAACTATGTAAGAGAGAAATTGTTTATTCCCAGAAATAGACACCAGTAAGAACTACATCTAAAAAATAAAAAGGACAGAAAATGTACTATAGTAATGGGATACAGTATTATTAGGTTTGTTAAGGTAATAGTGTCTGAGTTTAGTGAGTGGTATGTTTTTATATCAAAGCATGTGGTGTTTTCTTTTTTCATTTTAAATTGGTTAATAGTCAACAGTGAGTTATAATACATCAGTAGGCATGTGTTGTCTTTAAACCACTGTAGCTAATGGGACTTGAAAATTACATCTTGTGAATAATGGGATTTGGGACGAAGCTCCATTTCAGTTGGTTGAGTGCCTGTCTAGCATTCCTGAAGTCCTGGGTTTGGTCCCCTGCACTGCATAGACCAGGCATGTTGGCATACACTTGTGATCACAGTACTTGAGCAAGAAGGTCAGAAGTCCAAGGTTATCTTTTGTTACATAGTGAGTTTAAGGTCAGCTTGATATCCATACGCTCCTGTCTTTTAAAAAATATTACCATTCATTTTCATGAAGGGACTTTTTAAAAAAATTGACTATACTTTTATGCATATGTTTATTTCTGTGCTGATGTTTCTGTATATTGTATTTGTCTTTTCAGTGTTTGAACCATTTTCAAACAATTTGTAATTATTAAATGTTGACTTTCCAATCTACTCAAAAGATAAACGTAAGTATTCCACGGTCATCTTCAATCAGAGATGATTTGTAAGTTTATGGGGTTGGAGAGATGGATCAGTAGTTAGGAGTACTTGATGCTCTTTCAGAGAACCAGAGTTCACTTCCCAGCACCTGATCACTGTTACCGCCTGCAATCCTAGCTCCAAGGAAACTGAGGCCCTCTTCTAGACTCCACATATGACCATGCATATACAACCCCAGACACATATGAATCACAGTAAATTATATCTGTTTAAGAAGCGTGCTAGATCACGCACTTATTCGTTCCACATTGACACCCACCACTGCACAGGTGAGATGGCTTAGCCGGTACGGACACTTGCAGTTAAGCCTGGTGACCAGGTCAGTCCCTGTGGCCCACATGGTGGAAGAGAGAACTACATCCCTCAAGTCATCCCATGACTTCCACACACACGCTGTAGCATGAGTGTTGCCCTCCTCCACACGGTAAGGAGATAATATTGCATTTTACTTTTGAAATTATTATATACATACAACCTTGGGATTTTTTTTTCATTTAAATTTAGCTGTTCCTGCATGCATGTTTTGTGTCTCTTATTCTGGTTGTAATTTCTCCTTTTGTCACTGTAGTGAAACGCACTGGTATTAGTAGCCCCTTGCCAAAAAACTGATTCAGTGGTCTGGGTACATTTAGGCTAGTAAACGAATATCAATGTAATTCCTGAAACATTTTAGATGCTATCCATGAACAGAGCTGCTGCTTGACTCCTCTTTATGGATTAAAGTGAAAATATAGCAGGGAGTTCACTTCCTGCTAGTGAACTTCAACCTTAGACTAGTACACTTGGAATACTCTCAGGCCAAGTACATATCCCGAGATTTAGAGAAACTAATTTTTTCTTCTTGTATTCTTTTTTCATTTATTTATTTATTTATTTGTTTATTTATTATTTATTTATTTTTATTGGATATTTTATTTATTAATATTTCAAATGTTATTCCCTTTCCTGGTTTCCACTCCAGAAACCCCCTTAGCCCATCCCCCATTGCCCTGCTTCTAGAGGGTGCTCCCCCACCCACCCAGTCTTTCCTCCCCACCCTGAAATTCTCCTACACTGGAGCATTGAGCTTTCACAGGGCCAAGAGCCTCTCCTCCCATTGATGCCCAACAAGGCCTTCCTCTGCTATATATGGGGCTGGAGCCATGGGTTGATCCATGTGTACTCATTGGTTGGTGGTTTAGTCCCTGGGAGCTCTGGGGGTGGGTGCGGTGGGTCTGGTTGATTGATACTGTTGTTCTTCCTCTGGTGATGCAAATCCCTTCAGCTCTGTCAGTCTTTTTTCTAACTCCTCCGTTGGGGACCCCATGCTCAGTCCTCTAGCATCCACATCTGTATTTGTTAAGCTCTGGCAGAGCCTCTTAGGAGTCAGGTATATCAGATTCCTGTCAGCAAGCACTTCTTGGCATTCCCAATAGTGTCTGGGTTTGGTGTTTGTATATGGGATGGATCCCCACGTGGATCAATCTCTTGATGGCCTTTCCTTCAGTCTCTGCTCCACACTTTGTCTCCATATTTCCTCCCATGAGTATTTTGTTGCCCCTTCTAAGAAGGACTGAAGCATTCACACTTTGGTCTTCCTTCTTCTTGAGCTTTATGTGGTCTGTGAATTGTATTTTGGGTATTCTGAAATTTTGGGCTAATATTCACTTATCAGTGAGTACATGTCATGTGGTGGTCTTTTGTGACTGGGTTACCTGACTCAGGATGATATTTTCTAGTTCTGTCTATTTGCCTAAGAAATTTATGAAGTCATTGTTTTTGATAGCTGAGTAGTACTCCATTGTGTAGATGTGCCACATTTTCTGTATCCATTCCTCTGTTGAAGGGCATCTGGGTTCTTTCCAGCTTCTGGTTATTATAAATAAGGCTGCTATGAACATAGTGGAGCATGTGTCTTTGTTATATGTTGGAGCATCTTTTGGGTATATGCCCAGGAGAGGTATAGCTGGGTCCTCAAGTAGTACTATGTCCAATTTTCTGAGGAACAGCCAGACTGATTTCCAGAATGGTTGTATCAGCTTGCAATTCCACCAACAATAGAGGAGTATTCCTCTTTCTCCACATCCTCATCAGTGTCTGCTGTTAACTGAGTTTTTGATCTTAGCCATTCTGACTGGTGTGAGTTGGAATCTCAGGGTTGTTTTGATTTGCATTTCCCTGATGACTAAGGATGTTGACCATTTCTTTAGGTGCTTCTCAGCCATTTGATATTTCTCAGTTCAGATTTCTTTGTTAAGCTCTGTACCCCATTTTAAAATAGGGTAATTTGTCTCCCTGCCCTCTAACTTATTCAGGTCTTTGTATATTTTGGATATTAGCCCTCTATCAGATGTAGGATTGGTAAGATCTTTTCCCAATCTGTTGGTCACCATTTTGTCCTATTGACAATGTCCTTTGCCTTACAGATGCTTTGCAATTTTATGAGGTCCCATTTGTCAATTCTTGATCTTAAAGCATAAGCCATTGGTGTTCTGTTCAGGAAATTTTTTTTCCTGTGCCTTTGTGTTTGAAGCTCTTCCCCATTTTCTCTTCCATTAGTTTCAGTATATCTGGTTTATGTGGGCATCGTTGTTCTACTTGGACTTGAGCTTTGTACAAGGAGATAAGAATGGATCAATTTTATCTTCCTGGAGCCGACTTTGCAGAATATGATGACTTCAACAAGTAAGGCAGATGAATTGCAGCTCCCAGGAGTTTAGAGCCCTGGGAGAAGGACATGAAGCAGAATTTGATGTGGACAGTATTCTTGATGAGCTTGATAAAGAAGACAACACCTATGATTCTGTTTCCCAGGAGTCAGAGTTGGACAAAGATGGCAGTCGTGTGGATTCCCAGAATGTTCTTGTTCTAAAAGAAAAGGAATAAGTACTTCAAGGAAGGAAAATATGATGAAGCCATCGAATGCTACATGAAAGGCATGGATGCTGATCCCTATAATCTGGTGTTGCCAACAGAGCATCCGCTTACTTCAGACTGAAAAAATTTGCTGTTGCTGAGTCTGACTGTTATTTGGCAATTGCCTTAAGCAGGAGTTACACCAAGGCTTATGCCAGACGAGTTGCTGCGTGATTTGCTCTGTAGAAATTACAGGACGCCGGAGAAGAGGAAGTATTAGAACTGGAGCCAAATAACTTCAAAGCAATAAATGAACTCAGGAAAATTGATGAGACTTTACATCCAAGGAAAACTCATGTCCCAAAAAGCTGCTGCCATGAGTAAACCAGCTGAAGAGGAGAAAGAACCATGGAAGATCAGCAGTGCAGGCAGAAGGCCATCACAGAGAAAGACCTGGGCAATGTATTTTTCAAAAAGGGAAAATATGAGCAAGCAATGAGTGCTACACCCAAAGGAAAGCAGCAGACAGCACCAATGCTCTACTCCTAGCTAACGGAGCCATGGCCTATCTCAAGATTCAGAAATATGAAGAAGTTGAAAGAGACTATACACAAGCTATCTTACTAGATGGTTCATATTCAAAAGCTTTTGCCAGAAGACGAACTGCAAGGACATTTTTGGGAAAGATCAATGAGACCAAGCAAGATTTCGAAACTATTTTATTTCTGTAACCTAGAAATAAACAAGCAGTGACCAAACTTTCCAGAATTAAAAGGGAATTAATTATAAAAGGACATTTGGATGATGTCTTTCTTGTCTCCACACAGAGACACAATGTGGTAAAACCTGTAGACAATCCTCCTCATTGTGGGTCATCTAAAGCACTCAAGAAGATTTTTATTGAGGAAACTAGCAATTTGATAGAAACTGTTGATACACCAGATAACTCTGCCACTGTCCCCAAGAGTGATCGAACAGCAGAGACTGTGGACACTGGAAGCCAGAAGAATTTAAGGCAAGGCGCCTCTTTGCTCCAAGAGCTACATTATTTGAAAATAGAAGCCATCAGCCCCACAAGCACAGGTGGATGTGAAGCAGGATGTGTGTCAGTCTGTGAGTTAGAAAACCTCTGTGAGGGTAGAGCAGATGCCGGGTCAGTTGGCCATTGTGGTTCTGCCTCCAGTTCCTGTCAACTCCTAGCTAGAGCCTGACTTCAGACAATTGAGAAGTTACCCAGGGACGTTGTATCAGTAGGTAAAGAAAATCAAACCATCATCGTATCTGAGGTTGTTTAGAAAAACCTAGATCCAAAATTATTCAATCAAATCATTAAAATTTTATGTGACTTTTACATTGAGAGGGAAAAGCCAATTCTCATCCTTGAAGTCTTAAGAAGACTTTCTCAACTGAGAAGATTTGAGATGGTGGTGATATTTATGTCACCACCTGAGAGAAAGCTCACAAATGTATTATTCAATCACTTAGAAAAATCAGAATTGAAGGAGGATTCTGTTGGAGAACTCAAGAAAAGATATGGCTCCATATTGGCTCCATGATTGGCTGTGGTTACCTCATCCGTATATGTTATTTTTTCCTACTGAAATCAAGTGTTTAGATTTTTACAAAAATGAAACCTTACTGAAGAGGACTTTCCTCTCTCTGGATGGCCATTGATTCACTGTACATGTTCTGTGGCCTAATAGTGAGAAATGCTACAAAACCAAGTTTTAAGGAGAAAAAAAGGAGAATGGATTGATTTGCATCCCTCTACATGCTGACCTCCAGTTGAACCAGCACCATTTGTTGAAAATACAGTCTTTTTTCTACTGGATGGTTTTAGCTCCTTTGTCAAAGATCAAGTGACCATAGGTGTGTGGGTTCATTTCTGGGTCTTCAATTCCATTCCACTGATCTATCTGCCTGTCTCTGTATCAATATGATGCAGTTTTTATGACTATTGCTCTGTAATACAGCTTGAGGTCAGCGATGGTGATTCCCCTAGAAGTTCTTTTATTGTTGAGGATAGTTTTCGATATCCTGGGTTTTTTGTTATTCCAAATGAATTTGCAAATTGCTCTTTCTAACTCTATGAAGAATTTATTTGAAATGTTGATGGAGATTTCATTGAATCTGTAGGTTGTTTTTGGCAAGATGGCCATTTTTGCCATATTAATCCTGCTAATCCATGAGCATGGGAGATCTTTCCATCTACTGAGATTTTCAATTTCTTTTTTCAGAGACTTGAACTCTTGTCATACAGATCTTTCACTTGCTTGGTTAAAGTCACACTAAGCATTTTATATTATTTGTGACTGTTGGTTGTGAAGGTTGTCATTTCCCTAATTTCTTTCTCAGCCTGTTTATCCTTTGAGTAGAGGAAGGTTACTGATTTGTTTGAGTTAATTTTGTATCCAGCCACTTTGCTGAAGTAGTTCTCTGGTGGAACTTTGGGGGTCACTTAAGTATACTATCATATCATCTGCAAATAGTGATATTTTTACTTCTTCCCTTCCAATTTGTATCCCTTTGACCTCCTTTCATTGTCTGACTGCTCTGGCTAGGACTTCGAGTACTATACAGAGTAAGTAGGGAGAGAGTGGGCAGCCTTGTCTGGTCCCTGATTTTAGTGGGCTTGCTTCCAGTTTCTCTCCATTTAGTTTGATGTTGGCTATGGTTTGCTGCATATTGCTTTTACTATGTTAAGGTATGGGCCTTGAATTTCTGATCTTTCCAAGTTTTTTAACATGAAGCAGTGTTGAATTTTGTCAAATGCTTTCTCAGCATCTAATGAGATGATCATGTGATCTTTTTTTGTGTGTTTGTTTATATAGTGGATTACATTGATAGATTTCCATATATTGAACTATCCATGCATCCCTAGGATGAAGCTTACTTGATCATGATGGATCCTCATTTTAATGTGTTCTTGGATTCCGTTTGTGAGAATTTTATTGAATATTTTTGCATCAATATTCATAAGGGAAATTGATCTGAAGTTTTCTTTCTTTGTTGGGTCTTAGTGTGGTTTAAGTATAAGTGTAATTGTGACTTCAAAGAACGAATTGGGTAGTATTCCTACTGTTTCTATTTTGTGGAATAGTTTGGACAGTATTGGTATTAGGTCTTTTATGAAGGCCTGATAGAATCCTGCAATAAACCCATCTGGTCCTGGGCTCTTTTTGGTTGGGAGACTTTTAATAACTGCTTCTATTTCCTTAGGAGTTATGGGACTATTTAGATGGTTTATCTGATCCTGATTTATCTTTGGTACCTGGTATCTGTCTAGAAAATTGTCCATTTCATCCAGATTTTCCAGTTTTGTTGAGTATAGGCTTTTGTAGTAGGATCTGATGATTTTTTTTCAATTTTTACAGATTCTGTTGTTATGTCTCCCTATTCATTTTTGATTTTGTTAATTCGGATGCTCACACTGTCCCCTCTGGTTAGTCTAGCAAAAGGTCTATGTATCTTGTTGATTTTCTCAAAGAATCGGAGTCTGTTTTGTTGTTGTTGTTGTTGTTGTTTTTGATTCTTTTTATAGTTCTTTTTGTTTCTACTTGGTTGATTCTAGCCCTGACTTTGATTATTTCCTGCCTTCTACTTTTCCTGGGTGTATTTCCTTCTTTTTCTTCTAGACCTTTTTGGTATGCTGTTAAGCTGCTAGTGTATACTCTCTCCAGTTTCTTTTTGCAGGCACTCAGAGCTATGCGTTTTCCTCTTAGCACTGCTTTCATTGTGTCCCATAAGTTTGACTATGTTGTGCCTTCATTTTCATTAAATTCTAAAAAGTCCTTAATTTATTTCTTTATTTCTCCTTGACCAAGTTGTCATTGAGTAAAGCATTGTTCAGCTTCCATGTGTATGTGGGTTTCTGTCGTTTTTGTTGTTATTGAAGTTCGCCTTAGTGATCTGATAGGATGCATGGGATTATTTAAATCTTCTCCTATCTGTTGAGGCCTTTGTTGTGACCGATAATATGGTCAATTTTGGAGAAGGTACAATAAGGTGCTGAGAAGAAGGTATATTCTTTTGTTTTAGAGTGAAATGTTCTATAGATAGCTCTTAAATCCATTTGGTTCATAATCCGTTATTTCTCTGTATCTCTGTTTAGTTTCTGTTTGCATGATCTCTCTATTGATAAGAGTGGGGTGTTGAAATCTCCCACTATTATTGTGTGAGGTGCAATGTGTGCTTTGAGCTTTAGTAAGGTTCTTTTTTTTTTTTTTTAAGATTTATTTATTTTATTATTATATGTAAGTACACTGTAGCTGTCTTCAGATACACCAGAAGAGGGCACCAGATCTCTTTACAGATGGTTGTGAGCCACCATGTGGTTGCTGGGAATTGAACTCATGACCTCTGGAAGAGCAGTCGGGTGCTCTTAACCGCTGAGCCATCTCTCCAGCCCAGTAAGGTTCCTTTTATGTATGTAGGTGCCCTTGCATTTTGAGCACAGATGTTCAGGACTGAGAGTTCATCTTGGTTGATTTTTCATTTGATAAATATGCAGTGCTCTTCCTTATCTTTTTTTGATAACTTTTGGTTGAAAGTCAACTTTATTCGATATTAGAATGGCTACTTCAGGTGTTTCTTGGGACCATTTGCTTGGAAAATTGTTTTTCAGCCTTTTACTCTGAAGTAGTGTCTGTCTCTGTCACTGAGGTGTGTTTCTTGTATGCAGCAAAATGTTGGATCTGGTTTATAGCCTGTTAGTCTATGTCTTTTTGGGGGGCAGAATTGAGTCCATTAATGTTAAGAGATATTAAGTACCAGTGATACTTGTTTCCTGTTATTTTTGTTGTTAGAGGTGATATTATGTTTGTGTGGCTCTCTTCTTTTGGGTTTATTGCAAAAAGATCACTTTCTTGCTTGTTCTAGGGTATAGTTTTCCTCCTTGTGTTGGAGCTTTTCATCTATTATCCTTTGTAATGCTGATTTTGTAGAAAGATATTGTGTAAATTTATTTATGTCATGGAATATCTTGGTTTCTCCATCTATGTTAATTGAGAGTTTTGCTGGATATAGTAGCCTGGGCTGGCATTTGTGTTCTCTTAGGGTCTGTATGACATCTGTCCAGGATCTTCTGGCTTTCATAATCTCTGGTGAGAAGTCTGGTGTAATTCTGATAGGTCTGCCTTTGTATGGTACTTGCCCTTTTTCTCATACTGCATTTAATATTCTTTGTTTTGTGCATTTGGTGTTTTGACTATTATATGACGGGAAGAATTTCTTTTCTGGTCCAATCGAATTGGAGTTCTGTAGGCTTCTTGTATGTTTATGGGCATCTCTTTCTTTAGGTTAGGGAATTTTTCTTCTATAATTTTGTTAAAGATATTTACTGGCCCTTTAAGTTGGGAATCTTTTCTCTCGTCTGTACCCATTATCCTTAAGTTTGATCTTCTCCCTGTGTCCTGGATTTCCTAGATATTTTGGGTTAGGAGCTTTTTGTATTTTACATTTTCTTTGATCGTTGTGTCAATGTTTTCTATGGTTTCTTCTGCCCCTGAGATCCTCTTTTCTATCTTGTATTCTGTTGGTAATGCTTGTGTCAATGACTCCTGATTTCTTTCCTAGGATTTCTTTCCCCAGGGTTGTCTGCCTTTGTAATTTCTTTATTGTTTCTGTTTCCATTTTTAGGTACTGGATGGTTTTGTTCAATTCCTTCACCTGTTTGGTTGTGTTTTCCTATAATTCTTTAGGGAATTTTTGTGTTTCCTCTTTAAGGGCTTTTTACCTGTGTTGTCTTGTATTTCTTTAAGGGAGTTATTTATGTCCTTCTTAAAGTCCTCTACCATCATCATGAGAAGTGATTTTAAATCCAAATCTTGCTTTTCTGGTGTGTTTGGATATCCACTATTTCCTTCGGTGGGAGAACTGGGCTCTGATGATGCCGAGTAGTATTGGTTTTTGTTGCCTAGGTTCTTGCAGTTGCCTCTCGCCATCAGGTTGTCTCTGGTGTTAGCTGATCTTGTTGTCTCTGGCATTGGCTTGACCTTCCTGTAAGCCTGTGACCCTGCCATTTAGGTAAGTCAGTGCTCTTCGGAGACCCATTCTTTCAGGGCAGGATTTGGATATAGACAGTTGTGCCCCAGGGTTAACACAGATGGAGACCAGAAGGATCCTCTTCCCAGTTGCTCTACATTTTCTGAGCCCTGTGGTCTCCTGGCCCTTCCCTCTTTGGCCAGTCATTGGAGAAAAAGTGTTGGTCTCACTTGTGAACTTAGGAGTGACAGAACTCCTGGGAGACCAGTTCTTTTAGAACACTATTTGGGTATGGAGAGTTATGCCACTGGGGTTAACTCCGGGGTGCAGATGGAGACTGGAAGGAAGCTTCTTCTGTATTCTTTCTTTCTTCTTTAAGTGTGTGTGTGTGTGTGTGTGTGTGTGTGTGTGTGTGTGTGTGTGTGTACAAGAATATTCCACAGGACAACTTCCAGGAGTCATTTTAATTATTAAACCCTTTTTTCTGCCATGCTGCACCCTCTAGGCTGGTCAGTCCATGAGCTTCTGGGTGGTTCACCTCTCTTCCCATCACATCTCATTGGGACTACAGGTATGTTCCACCTCATGCAGCTTTTGTATCCAGTGCCCATCAGTATCTTATCCAGTGTATGCTTATGTAGCATATAGTTTTACACTACATGCCTTTGCTCTGGGAAGTGACCGTGCTCCAGCCCCCTCCTGGCTTCCCTTGAATCCTCACTTAAAACACACACACACACACACACACACACACACACACACACACACAGAGAGAGAGACAGAGACAGAGACAGAGACAGAGACAGAGAGAGACAGAGAGGCAGAGAGACAGAGACAGACAGACAGACACACACACACATACACACACACACACACACACAGAGAGAGAGAGAGAGAGAGAGAGAGAGAGAGTTGTTCATTTTCAATTTGCCTCTTGGCACAGTTGCTGAGGGCTATTATTTCCTTCCTGGAAAAGAGTGCTATTAACAATATTCTTGGAGAGCCCCTGGGCAGCACCCCACGAGCAAACCTGAGCCTCGGGACCACAGGTAAGACCAAATTTTCTGCTGCAAGAAAGCTGCCTAGTGAGCTTGGGACACACGGAAGCAGAATTTCTCTAGGACCGGGCACGTTCTGTGTTTACCGGAAGTCCCACACCTGCGGATCCCGGCCCGCAGCAGCTCTCTGCTCCCAGACCCGGTGAGAGAGAGACCCAACCGCCTGGTCAGGTGGGCACTCCTGAGGCTGCAGAGCGGAAGAGACCACCAACACTGCTCACCCCTGCCCACATCCCTGGCCCAAGAGGAAACTGTATAAGGCCTCTGGGCTCCCGTGGGGGAGGGCCCAGGAGCGGCAGGACCCCTGCCAGAGACACCGCCGGACCCTGAAGGAAACAGACCGGATAAACAGTTCTCTGCACCCAAATCCCGTGGGAGGGAGAGCTAAACCTTCAGAGAGGCAGACAAGCCTGGGAAACCAGAAGAGACTGCTCCCTGCACACACATCTCAGACGCCAGAGGAAAAAGCCAAAGACCATCTGGAACCCTGGTGCACTGAAGCTCCCGGAAGGGGCGGCACAGGTCTTCCTGGTTGCTGCCGCTGCAGAGAGCCCCTGGGCAGCACCCCACGAGCGAACTTGAGCCTCGGGACCACAGGTAAGACCAACTTTTCTGCTGCAAGAAAGCTGCCTGGTGAACTCAAGACACAGGCCCACAGGAACAGCTGAAGACCTGTAGAGAGGAAAAACTACACGCCCGAAAGCAGAACACTCTGTCCCCATAACTGACTGAAAGAGAGGAAAACAGGTCTACAGCACTCCTGACACACAGGCTTATAGGACAGTCTAGCCACTGTCAGAAATAGCAGAACAAAGTAACACTAGAGATAATCTGATGGCGAGAGGCAAGCGCAGGAACCCAAGCAACAGAAACCAAGACTACATGCCATCATCGGAGCCCAATTCTCCCACCAAAACAAACATGGAATATCCAAACACACCAGAAAAGCAAGATCTAGTTTCAAAATCATATTTGATCATGATGCTGGAGGACTTCAAGAAAGACCTGAACACACTTAGGGAAGCACAGGAAAACATTAATAAACAAGTAAAAGCCTACAGAGAGGAATCGCAAAAATCCCTGAAAGAATTCCAGGAAAACACAATCAAACAGTTGAAGGAATTAAAAATGGAAATAGAAGCAATCAAGAAAGAACACATGGAAACAACCCTGGATATAGAAAACCAAAAGAAGAGACAAGGAGCTGTAGATACAAGCTTCACCAACAGAATACAAGAGATGGAAGAGAGAATCTCAGGAGCAGAAGATTCCATAGAAATCATTGACTCAACTGTCAAAGATAATGTAAAGCGGAAAAAGCTACTGGTCCAAAACATACAGGAAATCCAGGACTCAATGAGAAGATCAAACCTAAGGATAATAGGTATAGAAGAGAGTGAAGACTCCCAGCTCAAAGGACCAGTAAATATCTTCAACAAAGTCATAGAAGAAAACTTCCCTAACCTAAAAAAAAGAGATACCCATAGACATACAAGAAGCCTACAGAACTCCAAATAGATTGGACCAGAAAAGAAACACCTCCCGTCACATAATTGTCAAAACACCAAACGCACAAAATAAAGAAAGAATATTAAAAGCAGTAAGGGAAAAAGGTCAAGTAACATATAAAGGGAGACCTATCAGAATCACACCAGACTTCTCGCCAGAAACTATGAAGGCCAGAAGATCCTGGACTGATGTCATACAGACCCTAAGAGAACACAAATGCCAGCCCAGATTACTGTATCCAGCAAAACTCTCAATTAACATTGATGGAGACACCAAGATATTCCATGACAAAACCAAATTTACACAATATCTTTCTACAAATCCAGCACTACAAAGGATAATAAATGGTAAAGCCCAACATAAGGAGGCAAGCTATACCCTAGAAGAAGCAAGAAACTAATCGTCTTGGCAACAAAACAAAGAGAATGAAAGCACACAAACATAACCTCACATCCAAATATGAATATAACGGGAAGCAATAATCACTATTCCTTAATATCTCTCAATATCAATGGCCTCAACTCCCCAATAAAAAGACATAGATTAACAAACTGGATACGCAACGAGGACCCTGCATTCTGCTGCCTACAGGAAACACACCTCAGAGACAAAGACAGACACTACCTCAGAGTGAAAGGCTGGAAAACAACTTTCCAAGCAAATGGTCAGAAGAAGCAAGCTGGAGTAGCCATTCTAATATCAAATAAAATCAATTTCCAACTAAAAGTCATCAAAAAAGATAAGGCAGGACACTTCATATTCATCAAAGGAAAAATCAACCAAGATGAACTCTCAATCCTAAATATCTATGCCCCAAATACAAGGGCACCTACATACGTAAAAGAAACCTTACTAAAGCTCAAAACACACATTGCACCTCACACAATAATAGTGGGAGATTTCAACACCCCACTCTCATCAATGGACAGATCATGGAAACAGAAATTAAACAGTGATGTCGACAGACTAAGAGAAGTCATGAGCCAAATGGACTTAACGGATATTTATAGAACATTCTATCCTAAAGCAAAAGGATATACCTTCTTCTCAGCTCCTCATGGTACTTTCTCCAAAATTGACCATATAATTGGTCAAAAAACGGGCCTCAACAGGTACAGAAAGATAGAAATAATCCCATGCGTGCTATCGGACCACCACGGCCTAAAACTGGTCTTCAATAAAAATAAGGGAAGAATGCCCACATATACGTGGAAATTGAACAATGCTCTACTCAATGATAACCTGGTCAAGGAAGAAATAAAGAAAGAAATTAAAAACTTTTTAGAATTTAATGAAAATGAAGATACAACATACTCAAACTTATGGGACACAATGAAAGCAGTGCTAAGAGGAAAACTCATAGCGCTGAGTGCCTGCAGAAAGAAACAGGAAAGAGCATATGTCAGCAGCTTGACAGCACACCTAAAAGCTCTAGAACAAAAAGAAGCAAATACACCCAGGAGGAGTAGAAGGCAGGAAATAATCAAACTCAGAGCTGAAATCAACCAAGTAGAAACAAAAAGGACCATAGAAAGAATCAACAGAACCAAAAGTTGGTTCTTTGAGAAAATCAACAAGATAGATAAACCCTTAGCCAGACTAACGAGAGGACACAGAGAGTGCGTCCAAATTAACAAAATCAGAAATGAAAAGGGAGACATAACTACAGATTCAGAGGAAATTTAAAAAATCATCAGATCTTACTATAAAAACCTATATTCAACAAAATTTGAAAATCTTCAGGAAATGGACAATTTCCTAGACAGATACCAGGTATCGAAGTTAAATCAGGAACAGATAAACCAGTTAAACAACCCCATAACTCCTAAGGAAATAGAAGCAGTCATTAAAGGTCTCCCAACCAAAAAGAGCCCAGGTCCAGACGGGTTTAGTGCAGAATTCTATCAAACCTTCATAGAAGACCTCATACCAATATTATCCAAACTATTCCACAAAATTGAAACAGATGGAGCCCTACCGAATTCCTTCTACGAAGCCACAATTACTCTTATACCTAAACCACACAAAGACACAACAAAGAAAGAGAACTTCAGACCAATTTCCCTTATGAATATCGACGCAAAAATACTCAATAAAATTCTGGCAAACCGAATTCAAGAGCACATCAAAACAATCATCCACCATGATCAAGTAGGCTTCATCCCAGGCATGCCGGGATGGTTTAATATACGGAAAACCATCAACGTGATCCATTATATAAACAAACTGAAAGAACAGAACCACATGATCATTTCATTAGATGCTGAGAAAGCATTTGACAAAATTCAACACCCCTTCATGATAAAAGTCCTGGAAAGAATAGGAATTCAAGGCCCATACCTAAACATAGTAAAAGCCATATACAGCAAACCAGTTGCTAACATTAAACTAAATGGAGAGAAACTTGAAGCAATCCCACTAAAATCAGGGACTAGACAAGGCTGCCCACTCTCTCCCTACTTATTCAATATAGTTCTTGAAGTTCTAGCCAGAGCAATCAGACAACAAAAGGAGATCAAGGGGATACAGATCGGAAAAGAAGAGGTCAAAATATCACTATTTGCAGATGACATGATAGTATATTTAAGTGATCCCAAAAGTTCCACCAGAGAACTACTAAAGCTGATAAACAACTTCAGCAAAGTGGCTGGGTATAAAATTAACTCAAATAAATCAGTTGCCTTCCTCTATACAAAAGAGAAACAAGCCGAGAAAGAAATTAGGGAAACGACACCCTTCATAATAGACCCAAATAATATAAAGTACCTCGGTGTGACTTTAACCAAGCAAGTAAAAGATCTGTACAATAAGAACTTCAAGACACTGAGGAAAGAAATTGAAGAAGACCTCAGAAGATGGAAAGATCTCCCATGCTCATGGATTGGCAGGATTAATATGGTAAAAATGGCCATTTTACCAAAAGCAATCTACAGATTCAATGCAATCCCCATCAAAATACCAATCCAATTCTTCAAAGAGTTAGACAGAACAATTTGCAAATTCATCTGGAATAACAAAAAACCCAGGATAGCTAAAGCTATCCTCAACAATAAAAGGACTTCAGGGGGAATCACTATCCCTGAACTCAAGCAGTATTACAGAGCAATAGTGATAAAAACTGCATGGTATTGGTACAGAGACAGACAGATAGACCAATGGAATAGAATTGAAGACCCAGAAATGAACCCACACACCTATGGTCACTTGATTTTTGACAAAGGAGCCAAAACCATCCAATGGAAAAAAGATAGCATTTTCAGCAAATGGTGCTGGTTCAACTGGAGGGCAACATGTAGAAGAATGCAGATCGATCCATCCTTATCACCCTGTACAAAGCTTAAGTCCAAGTGGATCAAGGACCTCCACATCAAACCAGACACACTCAAACTAATAGAAGAAAAACTAGGGAAGCATCTGGAACACATGGGCACTGGAAAACATTTCCTGAACAAAACACCAATGGCTTATGCTCTAAGATCAAGAATCGACAAATGGGATCTCATAAAACTGCAAAGCTTCTGTAAGGCAAAGGACACTGTGGTTAGGACAAAACGGCAACCAACAGATTGGGAAAAGATCTTTACCAATCCTACAACAGATAGAGGCCTTATATCCAAAATATACAAAGAACTCAAGAAGTTAGACCGCAGGGAAACAAATAACCCTATTAAAAAATGGGGTTCAGAGCTAAACAAAGAATTCACAGCTGAGGAATGCCGAATGGCGGAGAAACACCTATAGAAATGTTCAACATCTTTAGTCATAAGGGAAATGCAAATCAAAACAACCCTGAGATTTCACCTCACACCAGTGCGATTGGCTAAGATTAAAAACTCAGGTGACAGCAGATGCTGGCGAGGATGTGGAGAAAGAGGAACACTCCTCCATTGTTGGTGGGATTGCAGACTGGTAAAACCATTCTGGAAATCAGTCTGGAGGTTCCTCAGAAAATTGGACATTGAACTGCCTGAGGATCCAGCTATACCTCTCTTGGGCATATACCCAAAAGATGCCTCAACATATAAAAGAGACACGTGCTCCACTATGTTCATCGCAGCCTTATTTATAATAGCCAGAAAATGGAAAGAACCCAGATGCCCTTCAACAGAGGAATGGATACAGAAAATGTGGTACATCTACACAATGGAATATTACTCAGCTATCAAAAACAACGAGTTTATGAAATTCGTAGGCAAATGGTTGGAACTGGAAAATATCATCCTGAGTGAGCTAACCCAATCACAGAAAGACATACATGGTATGCACTCATTGATAAGTGGCTATTAGCCCAAATGCTTGAATTACCCTAGATCCCTAGAACAAACGAAACTCAAGACGGATGATCAAAATGTGAATGCTTCACTCCTTCTTTAAATGAGGAAAAAGAATACCCTTGGCAGGGAAGGGAGAGGCAAAGATTAAAACAGAGACTGAAGGAACACCCATTCAGAGCCTGCCCCACATGTGGCCCATACATATACAGCCACCCAATTAGACAAGATGGATGAAGCAAAGAAGTGCAGACCGACAGGAGCCAGATGTAGATCGCTCCTGAGAGACACAGCCAGAATACAGCAAATACATAGGCGAATGCCAGCAGCAAACCACTGAACTGAGAATAGGTCCCCTATTGAAGGAATCAGAGAAAGAACTGGAAGAGCTTGAAGGGGCTCGAGACCCCAAAAGTACAACAATGCCAAGCAACCAGAGCTTCCAGGGACTAAGCCACTACCTAAAGACTATACATGGACTGACCCTGGACTCTGACCCCATAGGTAGTAATGAATATCCTAGTAAGAGCACCAGTGGAAGGGGAAGCCCTGGGTCCCGCTAAGACTGAACCCCCAGTGAACTAGTCTATGGGGGGAGGGCGGCAATGGGGGGAGGGTTGGGAGGGGAACACCCATAAGGAAGGGGAGGGGGGAGGGGGATGTTTGCCCGGAAACCGGGAAAGGGAATAACACTCGAAATGTATATAAGAAATACTCAAGTTAATAAAAAAAAAAAAATGAAAAAAAAAAAAACAATATTCTTATCTCCACATCTCACACCAGCCCTAAACTTCAATTGGTCAGTTAGATCTAGTCCCTGCTAAACATCTCTGACCACACACCTATATAAATGGCCACAGCCTCCTGAAACATCATATTGTTGCCTAGTTCTCCTCTCTCCAAATCATGTTGAACTCCTGCTCTCCTCTTTCTTGCATCCCCCTTTACTCCAGGGATCTGAAAGTCTCCCCTGTCCCTTCAACCCAACAATTGGCCCATGGCTTTCTTTACTGACAGATTAAGAACTGATTGGGGAACAGGATCTTAACATCAGAACCACCCCCTACACGCCTGTGATTTTTTCCTTTTACTGAAAAGAAGTTTCTTTAGTAACCAATTGTTACTTCAGAAAAAACTTACATATTAGTTATTATAAAGAGATTTAAGCATCTCTCTCTCTCTCTCTCTCTCTCTCTCTCTCTCTGGAAGCCCATACTTACAACTTTCAGTGTGACTATTCTTTTCTGCAATACTGCTATTTCTATTAACTCCCTGTATAAACCTATTTTATAAAATCTTTTCTTTTTTTTTTTCTTTTTTCTTTTTTTCAGAGCTGGGGACTGAACCCAGGGCCTTGTGCTCGCTAGGCAAGCGCTCTACCGCTGAGCTAAATCCCCAACCCCCATAAAATCTTTTCTTAATAAACTCCAAATCTGCTTCATACTGATTCATTCCAATGGTTTTTTTGTTTTTTGTTTTTTTGTGGTGAATTCACAAACTCATTTTTACTTGTGTAGAAGTTTCTGGAAAGAACTCATCAGGTGGCTAATGGTGGCAACATGCAGCTTTGTCTCTGTGTCATCTGCCTTATTGCCATTGCTACTAAATGGTGAATTTGAATGGCAGTTCTCCCAAATATTTGCACCATTTTTATAAATCTGAGAGGTTCACTCTTTATAACCTTCAATGATAGTGAAGAGTCATACGTTTGAATCCAAATATCTTAGGCTATCTTTAACCTGCCTAATAACTAGCCTTGGAGACAAATCTATGGTTCAGTGAGCAAAAGTTCCTGCCACCAAGGTTGAGAACCTGAGTTCAAGCCCTAGGACCCACATGGTGAAAAGAGAGAACTGACTGCCACATGTGTCCCTCCCCCCACTTATATACACACACACACACACACACACACACACACACACACACACACACACACACACCACACACCCTCTCTTCCCCCAAGTCTGTCTCTCCACCTTCCTTTGCCTCCAGATCCAACCCTTTCCTCCCCTCAGAAAAGAGCAGGCCTCTCAGGTACATTAACCAAACAAGGCATAGCAAGGTACCATAAGACCAAGCACATCAGGGCTAGATGAGACAATCCAGTAGGAGGAAAAGGATCTTACAAGTAGGCAAAAGAGTCAGAGACAGCCCTCACTCCCACTATTAGGATTCCCACAAGTACACCAAACTACTTAGACATACCACTTCCTATTTCCTTTTTTAAGTATTGGAGAACATCAGATAGAATCACGAATCACTGTTCTCTAGAGGAAACTCATCTGTTCTGCATCAATAGCCAAGCAGAGCCCATGGGAAGAGAAACTTAGTGAATCCATCTCCACCATAGCACTATCTTGTCTCTATCCCAGTAGACTTTAGTAATGAATGTATTTTCATGATATCAATCAATTCGATAGAGGATATAGCTGCCACTATTCATCACTATTCATTCAGGCCAACTTCTGAGCAATGGCATGTTGTGGTCGCTTCAATCTGAAAAGCCTTCTGTTTGGTCTTCTCGTGGGAATCCTATTTCTCTATAGTCTAATTAAGGACTTCACTTGGTATTTCTGCTCACTCTTTCTGTCACAACAACATTCAACTATACTGTCTACCCTACTGTAGGTGCATCACCCACATGTGAAGACTCTCCATGTCAAAAGGGTAACTCATCTTTGAGTTTAGAGTAGCTAGACCTGCATGAGACACCTGACAGGAGTGTAAGGAGAGGTTCTGATACTAAGGTCCTGTTCCCCAATTGGTTCTTGATCTGCCAGTAAAGAAAGCTGGAAAGCCAATTGCTGGGTAGAAAATACAGGTGGGACTTCCATGGGTTCCATGAGGAAAGGGAAATCCAGGAAAGGGGAGAAGGACTTTTTCTGTCATGCTTTGAAGGAAGAAGAATGCAGCAATCATGTAAGATCTCGGGGTTTCTGGGGAGCTAGGACCTGCAGCCTCTGCTACAGGCTGGTGGCCAAGGATGTTTGGCAAGGCCTAGATGGGACTAGCCCCCTAATTTAGGGCAGGTGAAGAGACAGAAATAATAAATTGATAAGGGCGTGCTTTTCCAGGTAGGAGACAGTAAGCCCAGCAATTGTGCCAAGAAGACAAATTGTAAAGGAATTCTCTCTCTCTCTCTCTCTCTCTCTCTCTCTCTCTCTCTCTCTCTCTCTCTCTCTCTCTCTGTGTGTGTGTGTGTGTGTGTGTGTGTGTGTGTGTGTGTGTGTGTTTTATCCACAGATTCAAGGGTCTTGGTGGGAGCCGGTGGAGCAATCACCTCCTGGAGCTAAAAGCCAGTAAAGCAAAAAAGAAGCTGGGAGGTGCTGATAGCGCAGCTTACCTAGGCAAAGGTGGCAGCATTTAA